>NW_027066605.1:0-17866 GCF_032884065.1 Artemia franciscana
TTCAAATAGATTTGAATCTATTTATTGAATAGTGAAAAAGTCTTTTCTAAAATGACGTCTTGCATATGACTCATAGAAATAGTAGATAGACTAGCTAGAATCAATAGATTAGAATTCTAGAGCCATATGCAAGACGTCACATACGAACTAGTGCTATTCTATTGATTCTATTAGAATCAAACAGAAAGTTTGATTCTAGATTCAAATAGATTTGAATCTATTTATTGAATAGTGAAAAAGTCTTTTCTAAAATGACGTCTTGCATATGACTCATAGAAATAGTAGATAGACTAGCTAGAATCAAACTTTCACTGTTCTATCTACTATTGATTCTAGCTGGTCTAGAATCAATAGATTAGAATTCTAGAACCATATGCAAGACGTCACATACGAACTAGTGCTATTCTATTGATTCTATTAGAATCAAACAGAAAGTTTGATTCTAGATTCAAATAGATTTGAATCTATTTATTGAATAGTGAAAAAGTCTTTTCTAAAATGACGTCTTGCATATGACTCATAGAAATAGTAGATAGACTAGCTAGAATCAATAGATTATTCTAGAATTCTAGAACCATATGCAAGACGTCACATACGAACTAGTGCTATTCTATTGATTCTATTAGAATCAAACAGAAAGTTTGATTCTAGATTCAAATAGATTTGAATCTATTTATTGAATAGTGAAAAAGTCTTTTCTAAAATGACGTCTTGCATATGACTCATAGAAATAGTAGATAGACTAGCTAGAATCAAACTTTCACTGTTCTATCTACTATTGATTCTAGCTGGTCTAGAATCAATAGATTAGAATTCTAGAACCATATGCAAGACGTCACATACGAACTAGTGCTATTCTATTGATTCTATTAGAATCAAACAGAAAGTTTGATTCTAGATTCAAATAGATTTGAATCTATTTATTGAATAGTGAAAAAGTCTTTTCTAAAATGACGTCTTGCATATGACTCATAGAAATAGTAGATAGACTAGCTAGAATCAATAGATTAGAATTCTAGAACCATATGCAAGACGTCACATACGAACTAGTGCTATTCTATTGATTCTATTAGAATCAAACAGAAAGTTTGATTCTAGATTCAAATAGATTTGAATCTATTTATTGAATAGTGAAAAAGTCTTTTCTAAAATGACGTCTTGCATATGACTCATAGAAATAGTAGATAGACTAGCTAGAATCAATAGATTAGAATTCTAGAACCATATGCAAGACGTCACATACGAACTAGTGCTATTCTATTGATTCTATTAGAATCAAACAGAAAGTTTGATTCTAGATTCAAATAGATTTGAATCTATTTATTGAATAGTGAAAAAGTCTTTTCTAAAATGACGTCTTGCATATGACTCATAGAAATAGTAGATAGACTAGCTAGAATCAAACTTTCACTGTTCTATCTACTATTGATTCTAGCTGGTCTAGAACAATAGATTAGAATTCTAGAACCATATGCAAGACGTCACATACGAACTAGTGCTATTCTATTGATTCTATTAGAATCAAACAGAAAGTTTGATTCTAGATTCAAATAGATTTGAATCTATTTATTGAATAGTGAAAAAGTCTTTTCTAAAATGACGTCTTGCATATGACTCATAGAAATAGTAGATAGACTAGCTAGAATCAAACTTTCACTGTTCTATTAGATTCTAGCTGGTCTAGAATCAATAGATTAGAATTCTAGAACCATATGCAAGACGTCACATACGAACTAGTGCTATTCTATTGATTCTATTAGAATCAAACAGAAAGTTTGATTCTAGATTCAAATAGATTTGAATCTATTTATTGAATAGTGAAAAAGTCTTTTCTAAAATGACGTCTTGCATATGACTCATAGAAATAGTAGATAGACTAGCTAGAATCAAACTTTCACTGTTCTATCTACTATTATTCTAGCTGGTCTAGAATCAATAGATTAGAATTCTAGAACCATATGCAAGACGTCACATACGAACTAGTGCTATTCTATTGATTCTATTAGAATCAAACAGAAAGTTTGATTCTAGATTCAAATAGATTTGAATCTATTTATTGAATAGTGAAAAAGTCTTTTCTAAAATGACGTCTTGCATATGACTCATAGAAATAGTAGATAGACTAGCTAGAATCAAACTTTCACTGTTCTATCTACTATTGATTCTAGCTGGTCTAGAATCAATAGATTAGAATTCTAGAACCATATGCAAGACGTCACATACGAACTAGTGCTATTCTATTGATTCTATTAGAATCAAACAGAAAGTTTGATTCTAGATTCAAATAGATTTGAATCTATTTATTGAATAGTGAAAAAGTCTTTTCTAAAATGACGTCTTGCATATGACTCATAGAAATAGTAGATAGACTAGCTAGAATCAATAGATTAGAATTCTAGAACCATATGCAAGACGTCACATACGAACTAGTGCTATTCTATTGATTCTATTAGAATCAAACAGAAAGTTTGATTCTAGATTCAAATAGATTTGAATCTATTTATTGAATAGTGAAAAAGTCTTTTCTAAAATGACGTCTTGCATATGACTCATAGAAATAGTAGATAGACTAGCTAGAATCAAACTTTCACTGTTCTATCTACTATTGATTCTAGCTGGTCTAGAATCAATAGATTAGAATTCTAGAACCATATGCAAGACGTCACATACGAACTAGTGCTATTCTATTGATTCTATTAGAATCAAACAGAAAGTTTGATTCTAGATTCAAATAGATTTGAATCTATTTATTGAATAGTGAAAAAGTCTTTTCTAAAATGACGTCTTGCATATGACTCATAGAAATAGTAGATAGACTAGCTAGAATCAATAGATTAGAATTCTAGAACCATATGCAAGACGTCACATACGAACTAGTGCTATTCTATTGATTCTATTAGAATCAAACAGAAAGTTTGATTCTAGATTCAAATAGATTTGAATCTATTTATTGAATAGTGAAAAAGTCTTTTCTAAAATGACGTCTTGCATATGACTCATAGAAATAGTAGATAGACTAGCTAGAATCAATAGATTAGAATTCTAGAACCATATGCAAGACGTCACATACGAACTAGTGCTATTCTATTGATTCTATTAGAATCAAACAGAAAGTTTGATTCTAGATTCAAATAGATTTGAATCTATTTATTGAATAGTGAAAAAGTCTTTTCTAAAATGACGTCTTGCATATGACTCATAGAAATAGTAGATAGACTAGCTAGAATCAATAGATTAGAATGAATTCTAGAACCATATGCAAGACGTCACATACGAACTAGTGTTATTCTATTGATTCTATTAGAATCAAACAGAAAATTTGATTCTAGATTCAAATAGATTTGAATCTATTTATTGAATAGTGAAAAAGTCTTTTCTAAAATGACGTCTTGCATATGACTCATAGAAATAGTAGATAGACTAGCTAGAATCAATAGATTAGAATTCTAGAACCATATGCAAGACGTCACATACGAACTAGTGCTATTCTATTGATTCTATTAGAATCAAACAGAAAGTTTGATTCTAGATTCAAATAGATTTGAATCTATTTATTGAATAGTGAAAAAGTCTTTTCTAAAATGACGTCTTGCATATGACTCATAGAAATAGTACATAGACTAGCTAGAATCAAACTTTCACTGTTCTATCTACTATTGATTCTAGCTGGTCTAGATACAATAGATTAGAATTCTAGAGCCATATGCAAGACGTCACATACGAACTATTGCTATTCTATTGATTCTATTAGAATCAAACAGAAAGTTTGATTCTACATTCAAATAGATTTGAATCTATTTATTGAATAGTGAAAAAGTCTTTTCTAAAATGACGTTTTGCATATGACTCATAGAAATAGTAGATAGACTAGCTAGAATCAAACTTTCACTGTTCTACATACTATTGATTCTAGCTGGTCTAGAATCAATAGATTAGAATTCTAGAACCATATGCAAGACGTCACATACGAACTAGTGCTACTCTATTGATTCTATTAGAATCAAACAGAAAGTTTGATGCTAGATTCAAATAGACTTGAATCTATTTATTGAATAGTGAAAAAGTCTTTTCTAAAATGACGTCTCGCATATGACTCATAGAAATAGTAGATAGACTAGCTAGAATCAATAGATTAGAATTCTAGAACCGTATGCAAGACGTCACATACGAACTAGTGCTATTCTATTGATTCTATTAGAATCAAACAGAAAGTTTGATTCTAGATTCAAATAGATTTGAATCTATTTATTGAATAGTGAAAAAGTCTTTTCTAAAATGACGTCTTGCATATGACTCATAGAAATAGTAGATAGACTAGCTAGAATCAAACTTTCACTGTTCTATCTACTATTAATTCTAGCTGGTCTAGAATCAATAGATTAGAATTCTAGAACCATATGCAAGACGTCACATACGAACTAGTGCTATTCTATTGATTCTATTAGAATCAAACAGAAAGTTTGATTCTAGATTCAAATAGATTTGAATCTATTTATTGAATAGTGAAAAAGTCTTTTCTAAAATGACGTCTTGCATATGACTCATAGAAATAGTAGATAGACTAGCTAGAATCAAACTTTCACTGTTCTATCTACTATTGATTCTAGCTGGTCTAGAACCATATGCAAGACGTCACATACGAACTAGTGCTATTCTATTGATTCTATTAGAATCAAACAGAAAGTTTGATTCTAGATTCAAATAGATTTGAATCTATTTATTGAATAGTGAAAAAGTCTTTTCTAAAATGACGTCTTGCATATGACTCATAGAAATAGTAGATAGACTAGCTAGAATCAAACTTTCACTGTTCTATCTACTATTGATTCTAGCTGGTCTAGAATCAATAGATTAGAATTCTAGAACCATATGCAAGACGTCACATACGAACTAGTGCTATTCTATTGATTCTATTAGAATCAAACAGAAAGTTTGATTCTAGATTCAAATAGATTTGAATCTATTTATTGAATAGTGAAAAAGTCTTTTCTAAAATGACGTCTTGCATATGACTCATAGAAATAGTAGATAGACTAGCTAGAATCAAACTTTCACTGTTCTATCTACTATTGATTCTAGCTGGTCTAGAGATTAGAATTCCCATATGCAAGACGTCACATACGAACTAGTGCTATTCTATTGATTCTATTAGAATCAAACAGAAAGTTTGATTCTAGATTCAAATAGATTTGAATCTATTTATTGAATAGTGAAAAAGTCTTTTCTAAAATGACGTCTTGCATATGACTCATAGAAATAGTAGATAGACTAGCTAGAATCAATAGATTAGAATTCTAGAATCAATAGATTAGAATTCCCATATGCAAGACGTCACATACGAACTAGTGCTATTCTATTGATTCTATTAGAATCAAACAGAAAGTTTGATTCTAGATTCAAATAGATTTGAATCTATTTATTGAATAGTGAAAAAGTCTTTTCTAAAATGACGTCTTGCATATGACTCATAGAAATAGTAGATAGACTAGCTAGAATCAATAGATTAGAATTCTAGAACCATATGCAAGACGTCACATACGAACTAGTGCTATTCTATTGATTCTATTAGAATCAAACAGAAAGTTTGATTCTAGATTCAAATAGATTTGAATCTATTTATTGAATAGTGAAAAAGTCTTTTCTAAAATGACGTCTTGCATATGACTCATAGAAATAGTAGATAGACTAGCTAGAATCAATAGATTAGAATTCTAGAACCATATGCAAGACGTCACATACGAACTAGTGCTATTCTATTGATTCTATTAGAATCAAACAGAAAGTTTGATTCTAGATTCAAATAGATTTGAATCTATTTATTGAATAGTGAAAAAGTCTTTTCTAAAATGACGTCTTGCATATGACTCATAGAAATAGTAGATAGACTAGCTAGAATCAAACTTTCACTGTTCTATCTACTATTGATTCTAGCTGGTCTAGAACAATAGATTAGAATTCTAGAACCATATGCAAGACGTCACATACGAACTAGTGCTATTCTATTGATTCTATTAGAATCAAACAGAAAGTTTGATTCTAGATTCAAATAGATTTGAATCTATTTATTGAATAGTGAAAAAGTCTTTTCTAAAATGACGTCTTGCATATGACTCATAGAAATAGTAGATAGACTAGCTAGAATCAATAGATTAGAATTCTAGAACCATATGCAAGACGTCACATACGAACTAGTGCTATTCTATTGATTCTATTAGAATCAAACAGAAAGTTTGATTCTAGATTCAAATAGATTTGAATCTATTTATTGAATAGTGAAAAAGTCTTTTCTAAAATGACGTCTTGCATATGACTCATAGAAATAGTAGATAGACTAGCTAGAATCAATAGATTAGAATTCTAGAACCATATGCAAGACGTCACATACGAACTAGTGCTATTCTATTGATTCTATTAGAATCAAACAGAAAGTTTGATTCTAGATTCAAATAGATTTGAATCTATTTATTGAATAGTGAAAAAGTCTTTTCTAAAATGACGTCTTGCATATGACTCATAGAAATAGTAGATAGACTAGCTAGAATCAAACTTTCACTGTTCTATCTACTATTGATTCTAGCTGGTCTAGAACAATAGATTAGAATTCTAGAACCATATGCAAGACGTCACATACGAACTAGTGCTATTCTATTGATTCTATTAGAATCAAACAGAAAGTTTGATTCTAGATTCAAATAGATTTGAATCTATTTATTGAATAGTGAAAAAGTCTTTTCTAAAATGACGTCTTGCATATGACTCATAGAAATAGTAGATAGACTAGCTAGAATCAAACTTTCACTGTTCTATATACTATTGATTCTAGCTGGTCTAGAATCAATAGATTAGAATTCTAGAACCATATGCAAGACGTCACATACGAACTAGTGCTATTCTATTGATTCTATTAGAATCAAACAGAAAGTTTGATTCTAGATTCAAATAGATTTGAATCTATTTATTGAATAGTGAAAAAGTCTTTTCTAAAATGACGTCTTGCATATGACTCATAGAAATAGTAGATAGACTAGCTAGAATCAAACTTTCACTGTTCTATTACTATTATTCTAGCTGGTCTAGAATCAATAGATTAGAATTCTAGAACCATATGCAAGACGTCACATACGAACTAGTGCTATTCTATTGATTCTATTAGAATCAAACAGAAAGTTTGATTCTAGATTCAAATAGATTTGAATCTATTTATTGAATAGTGAAAAAGTCTTTTCTAAAATGACGTCTTGCATATGACTCATAGAAATAGTAGATAGACTAGCTAGAATCAAACTTTCACTGTTCTATCTACTATTGATTCTAGCTGGTCTAGAATCAATAGATTAGAATTCTAGAACCATATGCAAGACGTCACATACGAACTAGTGCTATTCTATTGATTCTATTAGAATCAAACAGAAAGTTTGATTCTAGATTCAAATAGATTTGAATCTATTTATTGAATAGTGAAAAAGTCTTTTCTAAAATGACGTCTTGCATATGACTCATAGAAATAGTAGATAGACTAGCTAGAATCAAACTTTCACTGTTCTATTAGAAGCTGGTCTAGAACCATATGCAAGACGTCACATACGAACTAGTGCTATTCTATTGATTCTATTAGAATCAAACAGAAAGTTTGATTCTAGATTCAAATAGATTTGAATCTATTTATTGAATAGTGAAAAAGTCTTTTCTAAAATGACGTCTTGCATATGACTCATAGAAATAGTAGATAGACTAGCTAGAATCAAACTTTCACTGTTCTATCTACTATTGATTCTAGCTGGTCTAGAATCAATAGATTAGAATTCTAGAACCATATGCAAGACGTCACATACGAACTAGTGCTATTCTATTGATTCTATTAGAATCAAACAGAAAGTTTGATTCTAGATTCAAATAGATTTGAATCTATTTATTGAATAGTGAAAAAGTCTTTTCTAAAATGACGTCTTGCATATGACTCATAGAAATAGTAGATAGACTAGCTAGAATCAAACTTTCACTGTTCTATCTACTATTGATTCTAGCTGGTCTAGAATCAATAGATTAGAATTCTAGAACCATATGCAAGACGTCACATACGAACTAGTGCTATTCTATTGATTCTATTAGAATCAAACAGAAAGTTTGATTCTAGATTCAAATAGATTTGAATCTATTTATTGAATAGTGAAAAAGTCTTTTCTAAAATGACGTCTTGCATATGACTCATAGAAATAGTAGATAGACTAGCTAGAATCAATAGATTAGAATTCTAGAACCTATGCAAGACGTCACATACGAACTAGTGCTATTCTATTGATTGTATTAGAATCAAACAGAAAGTTTGATTCTAGATTCAAATAGATTTGAATCTATTTATTGAATAGTGAAAAAGTCTTTTCTAAAATGACGTCTTGCATATGACTCATAGAAATAGTAGATAGACTAGCTAGAATCAATAGATTAGAAGAATTCTAGAACCATATGCAAGACGTCACATACGAACTAGTGCTATTCTATTGATTCTATTAGAATCAAACAGAAAGTTTGATTCTAGATTCAAATAGATTTGAATCTATTTATTGAATAGTGAAAAAGTCTTTTCTAAAATGACGTCTTGCATATGACTCATAGAAATAGTAGATAGACTAGCTAGAATCAATAGATTAGAATTCTAGAACCATATGCAAGACGTCACATACGAACTAGTGCTATTCTATTGATTCTATTAGAATCAAACAGAAAGTTTGATTCTAGATTCAAATAGATTTGAATCTATTTATTGAATAGTGAAAAAGTCTTTTCTAAAATGACGTCTTGCATATGACTCATAGAAATAGTAGATAGACTAGCTAGAATCAAACTTTCACTGTTCTATCTACTATTGATTCTAGCTGGTCTAGAACAATAGATTAGAATTCTAGAACCATATGCAAGACGTCACATACGAACTAGTGCTATTCTATTGATTCTATTAGAATCAAACAGAAAGTTTGATTCTAGATTCAAATAGATTTGAATCTATTTATTGAATAGTGAAAAAGTCTTTTCTAAAATGACGTCTTGCATATGACTCATAGAAATAGTAGATAGACTAGCTAGAATCAAACTTTCACTGTTCTATTAGATTCTAGCTGGTCTAGAACAATAGATTAGAATTCTAGAACCATATGCAAGACGTCACATACGAACTAGTGCTATTCTATTGATTCTATTAGAATCAAACAGAAAGTTTGATTCTAGATTCAAATAGATTTGAATCTATTTATTGAATAGTGAAAAAGTCTTTTCTAAAATGACGTCTTGCATATGACTCATAGAAATAGTAGATAGACTAGCTAGAATCAAACTTTCACTGTTCTATTACTATTGATTCTAGCTGGTCTAGAATCAATAGATTAGAATTCGAACCATATGCAAGACGTCACATACGAACTAGTGCTATTCTATTGATTCTATTAGAATCAAACAGAAAGTTTGATTCTAGATTCAAATAGATTTGAATCTATTTATTGAATAGTGAAAAAGTCTTTTCTAAAATGACGTCTTGCATATGACTCATAGAAATAGTAGATAGACTAGCTAGAATCAAACTTTCACTGTTCTATCTACTATTAATTCTAGCTGGTCTAGAATCAATAGATTAGAATTCTAGAACCATATGCAAGACGTCACATACGAACTAGTGCTATTCTATTGATTCTATTAGAATCAAACAGAAAGTTTGATTCTAGATTCAAATAGATTTGAATCTATTTATTGAATAGTGAAAAAGTCTTTTCTAAAATGACGTCTTGCATATGACTCATAGAAATAGTAGATAGACTAGCTAGAATCAATAGATCTACTATTGAATTCTAGAATCAATAGATTAGAATTCTAGAACCATATGCAAGACGTCACATACGAACTTAGTGCTATTCTATTGATTCTATTAGAATCAAACAGAAAGTTTGATTCTAGATTCAAATAGATTTGAATCTATTTATTGAATAGTGAAAAAGTCTTTTCTAAAATGACGTCTTGCATATGACTCATAGAAATAGTAGATAGACTAGCTAGAATCAATAGATTAGAATTCTAGAACCATATGCAAGACGTCACATACGAACTAGTGCTATTCTATTGATTCTATTAGAATCAAACAGAAAGTTTGATTCTAGATTCAAATAGATTTGAATCTATTTATTGAATAGTGAAAAAGTCTTTTCTAAAATGACGTCTTGCATATGACTCATAGAAATAGTAGATAGACTAGCTAGAATCAAACTTTCACTGTTCTATCTACTATTGATTCTAGCTGGTCTAGAACAATAGATTAGAATTCTTGACCATATGCAAGACGTCACATACGAACTAGTGCTATTCTATTGATTCTATTAGAATCAAACAGAAAGTTTGATTCTAGATTCAAATAGATTTGAATCTATTTATTGAATAGTGAAAAAGTCTTTTCTAAAATGACGTCTTGCATATGACTCATAGAAATAGTAGATAGACTAGCTAGAATCAATAGATTAGAATTCTAGAATCAATAGATTAGAATTCCCATATGCAAGACGTCACATACGAACTAGTGCTATTCTATTGATTCTATTAGAATCAAACAGAAAGTTTGATTCTAGATTCAAATAGATTTGAATCTATTTATTGAATAGTGAAAAAGTCTTTTCTAAAATGACGTCTTGCATATGACTCATAGAAATAGTAGATAGACTAGCTAGAATCAAACTTTCACTGTTCTATCTACTATTGATTCTAGCTGGTCTAGAATCAATAGATTAGAATTCTAGAACCATATGCAAGACGTCACATACGAACTAGTGCTATTCTATTGATTCTATTAGAATCAAACAGAAAGTTTGATTCTAGATTCAAATAGATTTGAATCTATTTATTGAATAGTGAAAAAGTCTTTTCTAAAATGACGTCTTGCATATGACTCATAGAAATAGTAGATAGACTAGCTAGAATCAAACTTTCACTGTTCTATCTACTATTGATTCTAGCTGGTCTAGAATCAATAGATTAGAATTCTAGAACCATATGCAAGACGTCACATACGAACTAGTGCTATTCTATTGATTCTATTAGAATCAAACAGAAAGTTTGATTCTAGATTCAAATAGATTTGAATCTATTTATTGAATAGTGAAAAAGTCTTTTCTAAAATGTCGTCTTGCATATGACTCATAGAAATAGTAGATAGACTAGCTAGAATCAATAGATTAGAATTCTAGAGCCTATGCAAGACGTCACATACGAACTAGTGCTATTCTATTGATTCTATTAGAATCAAACAGAAAGTTTGATTCTAGATTCAAATAGATTTGAATCTATTTATTGAATAGTGAAAAAGTCTTTTCTAAAATGACGTCTTGCATATGACTCATAGAAATAGTAGATAGACTAGCTAGAATCAAACTTTCACTGTTCTATCTACTATTGATTCTAGCTGGTCTAGAATCAATAGATTAGAATTCTAGAACCATATGCAAGACGTCACATACGAACTAGTGCTATTCTATTGATTCTATTAGAATCAAACAGAAAGTTTGATTCTAGATTCAAATAGATTTGAATCTATTTATTGAATAGTGAAAAAGTCTTTTCTAAAATGACGTCTTGCATATGACTCATAGAAATAGTAGATAGACTAGCTAGAATCAATAGACTAGAATTCTAGAACCTATGCAAGACGTCACATACGAACTAGTGCTATTCTATTGATTCTATTAGAATCAAACAGAAAGTTTGATTCTAGATTCAAATAGATTTGAATCTATTTATTGAATAGTGAAAAAGTCTTTTCTAAAATGACGTCTTGCATATGACTCATAGAAATAGTAGATAGACTAGCTAGAATCAAACTACTGTTCTATCTACTATTGATTCTAGCTGGTCTAGAATCAATAGATTAGAATTCTAGAACCATATGCAAGACGTCACATACGAACTAGTGCTATTCTATTGATTCTATTAGAATCAAACAGAAAGTTTGATTCTAGATTCAAATAGATTTGAATCTATTTATTGAATAGTGAAAAAGTCTTTTCTAAAATGACGTCTTGCATATGACTCATAGAAATAGTAGATAGACTAGCTAGAATCATAGATTAGAATTCTAGAACCATATGCAAGACGTCACATACGAACTAGTGCTATTCTATTGATTCTATTAGAATCAAACAGAAAGTTTGATTCTAGATTCAAATAGATTTGAATCTATTTATTGAATAGTGAAAAAGTCTTTTCTAAAATGACGTCTTGCATATGACTCATAGAAATAGTAGATAGACTAGCTAGAATCAATAGATTAGAATTCTAGAACCATATGCAAGACGTCACATACGAACTAGTGCTATTCTATTGATTCTATTAGAATCAAACAGAAAGTTTGATTCTAGATTCAAATAGATTTGAATCTATTTATTGAATAGTGAAAAAGTCTTTTCTAAAATGACGTCTTGCATATGACTCATAGAAATAGTAGATAGACTAGCTAGAATCAAACTTTCACTGTTCTATCTACTATTGATTCTAGCTGGTCTAGAATCAATAGATTAGAATTCTAGAACCATATGCAAGACGTCACATACGAACTAGTGCTATTCTATTGATTCTATTAGAATCAAACAGAAAGTTTGATTCTAGATTCAAATAGATTTGAATCTATTTATTGAATAGTGAAAAAGTCTTTTCTAAAATGACGTCTTGCATATGACTCATAGAAATAGTAGATAGACTAGCTAGAATCAAACTTTCACTGTTCTATCTACTATTGATTCTAGCTGGTCTAGAATCAATAGATTAGAATTCTAGAACCATATGCAAGACGTCACATACGAACTAGTGCTATTCTATTGATTCTATTAGAATCAAACAGAAAGTTTGATTCTAGATTCAAATAGATTTGAATCTATTTATTGAATAGTGAAAAAGTCTTTTCTAAAATGACGTCTTGCATATGACTCATAGAAATAGTAGATAGACTAGCTAGAATCAAACTTTCACTGTTCTATCTACTATTGATTCTAGCTGGTCTAGATACAATAGATTAGAATTCTAGAACCATATGCAAGACGTCACATACGAACTAGTGCTATTCTATTGATTCTATTAGAATCAAACAGAAAGTTTGATTCTAGATTCAAATAGATTTGAATCTATTTATTGAATAGTGAAAAAGTCTTTTCTAAAATGACGTCTTGCATATGACTCATAGAAATAGTAGATAGACTAGCTAGAATCAAACTTTCACTGTTCTATCTACTATTGATTCTAGCTGGTCTAGAATCAATAGATTAGAATTCTAGAACCATATGCAAGACGTCACATACGAACTAGTGCTATTCTATTGATTCTATTAGAATCAAACAGAAAGTTTGATTCTAGATTCAAATAGATTTGAATCTATTTATTGAATAGTGAAAAAGTCTTTTCTAAAATGACGTCTTGCATATGACTCATAGAAATAGTAGATAGACTAGCTAGAATCAAACTTTCGCTGTTCTATCTACTATTGATTCTAGCTGGTCTAGAATCAATAGATTAGAATTCTAGAACCATATGCAAGACGTCACATACGAACTAGTGCTATTCTATTAGAATCAAACAGAAAGTTTGATTCTAGATTCAAATAGATTTGAATCTATTTATTGAATAGTGAAAAAGTCTTTTCTAAAATGACGTCTTGCATATGACTCATAGAAATAGTAGATAGACTAGCTAGAATCAAACTTTCACTGTTCTATCTACTATTGATTCTTGCTGGTCTAGAATCAATAGATTAGAATTCTAGAACCATATGCAAGACGTCACATACGAACTAGTGCTATTCTATTGATTCTATTAGAATCAAACAGAAAGTTTGATTCTAGATTCAAATAGATTTGAATCTATTTATTGAATAGTGAAAAAGTCTTTTCTAAAATGACGTCTTGCATATGACTCATAGAAATAGTAGATAGACTAGCTAGAATCAATAGATTAGAATTCTAGAACCATATGCAAGACGTCACATACGAACTAGTGGTATTCTATTGATTCTATTAGAATCAAACAGAAAGTTTGATTCTATATTCAAATAGATTTGAATCTATTTATTGAATAGTGAAAAGGTCTTTTCTAAAATGACGTCTTGCATATGACTCATAGAAATAGTAGATAGACTAGCTAGAATCAAACTTTCACTGTTCTATCTACTATTGATTCTAGCTGGTCTAGAATCAATAGATTAGAATTCTTGAACCATATGCAAGACGTCACATACGAACTAGTGCTATTCTATTGATTCTATTAGAATCAAACAGAAAGTTTGATTCTAGATTCAAATAGATTTGAATCTATTTATTGAATAGTGAAAAAGTCTTTTCTAAAATGACGTCTTGCATATGACACATAGAAATAGTAGATAGACTATTTATTGAATAGTGAAAAAGTCTTTTCTAAAATGACGTCTTGCATATGACTCATAGAAATAGTAGATAGACTATTAGAATCTATTCAAATAGATTTGAATCTATTTATTGAATAGTGAAAAAGTCTTTTCTAAAATGACGTCTTGCATATGACTCATAGAAATAGTAGATAGACTAGCTAGAATCAATAGATTAGAATTCTAGAACCATATGCAAGACGTCACATACGAACTAGTGCTATTCTATTGATTCTATTAGAATCAAACAGAAAGTTTGATTCTAGATTCAAATAGATTTGAATCTATTTATTGAATAGTGAAAAAGTCTTTTCTAAAATGACGTCTTGCATATGACTCATAGAAATAGTAGATAGACTAGCTAGAATCAATAGATTAGAATTCTCGAACCATATCCAAGACGTCACATACGAACTAGTGCTATTCTATTGATTCTATTAGAATCAAACAGAAAGTTTGATTCTAGATTCAAATAGATTTGAATCTATTTATTGAATAGTGAAAAAGTCTTTTCTAAAATGACGTCTTGCATATGACTCATAGAAATAGTAGATAGACTAGCTAGAATCAAACTTCCACTGTTCTATCTACTATTGATTCTAGTTGGTCTAGAATCAATAGATTAGAATTCTAGAACCATATGCAAGACGTCACATACGAACTAGTGCTATTCTATTGATTCTATTAGAATCAAACAGAAAGTTTGATTCTAGATTCAAATAGATTTGAATCTATTTATTGAATAGTGAAAAAGTCTTTTCTAAAATGACGTCTTTCATATGACTCATAGAAATAGTAGATAGACTAGCTAGAATCAATAGATTAGAATTCTAGAACCATATGCAAGACGTCACATACGAACTAGTGCTATTCTATTGATTCTATTAGAATCAAACAGAAAGTTTGATTCTAGATTCAAATAGATTTGAATCTATTTATTGAATAGTGAAAAAGTCTTTTCTAAAATGACGTCTTGCAAATGACTCATAGAAATAGTAGATAGACTAGCTAGAATCAAACTTTCACTGTTCTATCTACTATTGATTCTAGCTGGTCTAGAATCAATAGATTAGAATTCTAGAACCATATGCAAGACGTCACATACGAACTAGTGCTATTCTATTGATTCTAATAGAATCAAACAGAAAGTTTTATTCTAGATTCAAATAGATTTGAATGTATTTATTGAATAGTGAAAAAGTCTTTTCTAAAATGACGTCTTGCATATGACTCATAGAAATAGTAGATAGACTAGCTAGAATCAATAGATTAGAATTCTAGAACCATATGCAAAACGTCACATACGAACTAGTGCTATTCTATTGATTCTATTAGAATCAAACAGAAAGTTTGATTCTAGATTCAAATAGATTTGAATCTATTTATTGAATAGTGAAAAAGTCTTTTCTAAAATGACGTCTTGCATATGACTCATAGAAATAGTAGATAGACTAGCTAGAATCAAACTTTCACTGTTCTATCTACTACTGATTCTAGCTGGTCTAGAATCAATAGATTAGAATTCTAGAACCATATGCAAGACGTCACATACGAACTAGTGCTATTCTATTGATTCTATTAGAATCAAACAGAAAGTTTGATTCTAGATTCAAATAGATTTGAATCTATTTATTGAATAGTGAAAAAGTCTTTTCTAAAATGACATCTTGCATATGACTCATAGAAATAGTAGATAGACTAGCTAGAATCAATAGATTAGAATTCTAGAACCATATGCAAGACGTCACATACGAACTAGTGCTATTCTATTGATTCTATTAGAATCAAACAGAAAGTTTGATTCTAGATTCAAATAGAATTGAATCTATTTATTGAATAGTGAAAAAGTCTTTTCTAAAATGACGTCTTGCATATGACTCATAGAAATAGTAGATAGACTAGCTAGAATCAATAGATTAGAATTCTAGAACCATATGCAAGACGTCACATACGAACTAGTGCTATTCTATTGATTCTATTAGAATCAAACAGAAAGTTTGATTCTAGATTCAAATAGATTTGAATCTATTTATTGAATAGTGAAAAAGTCTTTTCTAAAATGACGTCTTGCATATGACTCATAGGAATAGTAGATAGACTAGCTAGAATCAATAGATTAGAATTCTAGAACCATATGCAAGACGTCACATACGAACTAGTGCTATTCTATTGATTCTATTAGAATCAAACAGAAAGTTTGATTCTAGATTCAAATAGATTTGAATCTATTTATTGAATAGTGAAAAAGTCTTTTCTAAAATGACGTCTTGCATATGACTCATAGAAATAGTAGATAGACTAGCTAGAATCAATAGATTAGAATTCTAGAACCATATGCAAGACGTCACATACGAACTAGTGCTATTCAATTGATTCTATTAGAATCAAACAGAAAGTTTGATTCTAGATTCAAATAGATTTGAATCTATTTATTGAATAGTGAAAAAGTCTTTTCTAAAATGACGTCTTGCATATGACTCATAGAAATAGTAGATAGACTAGCTAGAATCAATAGATTAGAATTCTAGAACCATATGCAAGACGTCACATACGAACTAGTGCTATTCTATTGATTCTATTAGAATCAAACAGAAAGTTTGATTCTAATAGAATCAATAGAATAGCACTAGTTCGTATGTGACGTCTTGCATATGGTTCTAGAATTCTAATCTATTGATTCTAGACCAGCTAGAATCAATAGTAGATAGAACAGTGAAAGTTTGATTCTAGCTAGTCTATCTACTATTTCTATGAGTCATATGCAAGACGTCATTTTAGAAAAGACTTTTTCACTATTCAATAAATAGATTCAAATCTATTTGAATCTAGAATCAAACTTTCTGTTTGATTCTAATAGAATCAATAGAATAGCACTAATTCGTATGTGACGTCTTGCATATGGTTCTAGAATTCTAATCTATTGATTCTAGCTAGTCTATCTACTATTTCTATGAGTCATATGCAAGACGTCATTTTAGAAAAGACTTTTTCACTATTCAATAAATAGATTCAAATCTATTTGAATCTAGAATCAAACTTTCTGTTTGATTCTAATAGAATCAATAGAATAGCACTAGTTCGTATGTGACGTCTTGCATATGGTTCTAGAATTCTAATCTATTGATTCTAGACCAGCTAGAATCAATGGTAGATAGAACAGTGAAAGTTTGATTCTAGCTAGTCTATCTACTATTTCTATGAGTCATATGCAAGACGTCATTTTAGAAAAGACTTTTTCACTATTCAATAAATAGATTCAAATCTATTTGAATCTAGAATCAAACTTTCTGTTTGATTCTAATAGAATCAATAGAATAGCACTAGTTCGTATGTGACGTCTTGCATATGGTTCTAGAATTCTAATCTATTGATTCTAGACCAGCTAGAATCAATAGTAGATAGAACAGTGAAAGTTTGATTCTAGCTAGTCTATCTACTATTTCTATGAGT
>NW_027066606.1:0-17874 GCF_032884065.1 Artemia franciscana
ATGCGAGGAATAAGAACAGCCTCACCCTCAAAAGGCCCTGTCAGGATTGTGGCCTCTATTAGGTTTTCCATTGTTTTTTTTACGGCAAGTCGAGTGCCATTGCAAAGCTTTGGTGGGTTTATATTTCTTAAAAGTATTATTGGTACGCCTATTTTTAGTTGTAGCACGTGTGGTGGAAACCCTGAAAGATCTATGGAATTTAAAAATTCAGATGGATAATTAACCGCTTCATTTGGTTCCAAAACTGTGTCGACTGACTTGTAAAGGACTGCCTGGTCTTGAATCTTGGTCAAAACAATATTGTTGATTTCGTGGACGTCTATATTTTTGGGTGCGAGAATCGCTCTTTCACTTAGCCATTTATTATTTTTATAATTTTTTAGAATATTCGGAAATACTTTTTCAATCAATTCATTTTTGGACGTCACTAAATTACAGAAATCAGCAGGTAGTTGTATACGTCCTGAAATTGAGTCTACTGGGAGCTTTCCGTTTCCCATTGCCAGCAATTGATCTGAAAATGTTTGACCAGAGTCATCGTTTTGCAATCGGACACGCATATTTGTAGTTAATTTTAATGTTTTTACGTGTGCCCATAAATTAGAATTTTTCAGGCAAGCATTCATTTCGTCTGCAGGAGTTGATCTAGGTATTATAGGTAATGTTTGCCTGAAATCTCCCGCAAGCAATATTAAGGTGCTGCCAAAGGGTTTCGACTTCCCTCGCAAATCTTTCAAGCATTGATCCAGAGCCTCGAGCGATTTTTTGTGTGCCATTGTGCACTCATCCCAAATAATAAGTTTGCATTGCTGCAATACTTTACCCATCCCAGATGATTTGGAAATATTGCACGTGGGAGTTTCTGTAGAATGCAAGTTCAGAGGCAATTTCAAAGCGGAATGAGCAGTTCTTCCACCAGGCAGCAATGTTGCGGCTATTCCGGACGACGCAATTGCCAACGCTATATCATTTTTTAGATCGAATTGATGCCAGAATCAGTTTTATCACAAACGTTTTACCAGTACCTCCTGGCGCATCCAAAAAGAAAATTTCTCCAACGTTGTTATCGACACAATGCATTATCGTATCATAAATGTCTTTTTGTTCCGACGTTAACTTGGAAATGTTATTTTGTACATACGACAATAGATCACTCGTACTGTAACTTTGTTCACGATCCAATTCTACACATGTCGAAACAGCATCGATACGGTTAGGTGAAGGCATTCCCAAACCCTGAAGATTGCTCTGATTCCTCGGCACGCTTTCTTTCTTACTTTCTCTATCAGCCTCAAGCCTGTTTCCCTGCTGTTCTTTTGATTCCTCGGCACGCCTTCTTTTTTTACTTTCTCTTTCAGAAGCAAGTCTGGTTTCGCGTTGCTCTGGTAGTTCCTCGACACGCCTTCGTTGACGTAAATTGCACATTCTTAATCTGGTCATTTCTCTTTGAACCGCAAGCCTGGTTTTGCTTTTTGGTAACATTCTATCTTTTTCAATGTTTTTCAATTTTTCAGTGTTCATTCTAACATTGATGTTAGAAAAAAATTTTACGTGCCAAGCATGCAAACACTCCACAATTTATAATAAAACTCAAAATTATAAATATCTGTTATAAGGTTTCGAATTACTTTAATCTATTGTCAAAATATATAGAAATATTTATGCAATTCCCAGTTTCTACATTTTTAGTTTCAGTTTGCTTTTCAGTTTAGTTTCATTTTTATATATATTTAAGATATAATCTGGCGTAACGGACATACAACTTATTTTATATATATAGATTGTGTCCCGGTGTCCCGGTCGTCATTTATATCCCCCTGTGCCCCCCGGCGTCCCCATTGTAGTTGTGTCCCTGTGTCCCGGTCGTCATTTATATTCCCTGTGTCCCGGTCGTCATTTGTATCCCGGTGTCCGGTCTGTATATACATTCGTTTTTTAGTTTTGTTTTTCTCCTTTATTTTTTTCCTTTTTTCTTTTTTTTCTTTTTTAGTTTATTTAGATTTTTTAGTTTTTTTATTAGTTTTTAGTTTTTTTGTAGTTTTTACCATTTTTTTTAGTTTTTTTAGTTTTTTTTTTTTCTTATGTCCTGGTCGTCATTTATACTCCCTGTGTCCCGGTCGTCATTTGTGTCTCGGTGCTTTGTTGATTGCTAATTTATATTATATTTATATTTATATTTTTATATTTATTAATATTTTTTTAGTTTTCTTTTTCTCTTATTTTTCAGTTTTTTCCTTTTTTTTAGTTTTTTCTTTTTTAGTTTTTAGTTTTTTTTTGTTTTTTACCTTTTTTTAGTTTTTTTAGTTTTTTTAGTTTTTTAGCTTTTTTAGTTTTTTTATTAGTTTTTAGTTTTTTTTAGTTTTTGCCTTTTTTTAGTTTTTTCAGTTTTTTTTAGTTTTTAGTTTTTTACCTTTTTTTAGTTTTTTTTAGTTTTTTAGCTTTTTTAGTTTTTTTTCTTTTTAGTTTTTTTTGTAGTTTCTACCTTTTTTAGTTTTTTTTCTTCTTTTGTATTAGTGTGAAATAATTCAGACGTCATATGCGGACAAACACGACGTCAGTCGACAGACAGACAGACAGACATAACCCACAAACAACTTATTTTTATATATATTTATTCATATTTTTTTAGTTTTCTTTTTCTCTTTTATTTTTCAGTTTTTTCCTTTTTTTTAGTTTTTTTCTTTTTTAGTTTTTAGTTTTTTTTAGTTTTTTACCTTTTTTTAGTTTTTTTTAGTTTTTTTAGTTTCTTAGCTTTTTTAGTTTTTTTATTAGTTTTTATTTTTTTTTGTAGTTTTTGCCTTTTTTTATTTTTTTCAGTTTTTTTTTAGTTATTAGATTTTTACCTTTTTTTAGTTTTTTTTTAGTTTTTTAGCTTTTTTAGTTTTTTTTTCTTTTTAGTTTTTTTTTGTAGTTTTTACCTTTTTTAGTTTTTTTCTTCTTTTGTATTAGTGTGAAATAATTCAGACGTCATATGCGGACAAACATGACGTCACCTGATCCACACACAGATCCACACACAGACAACTTATTTTTATATATATAGATTTGTGCAATTCCCAGTTTTTTTAGTTTTTTTCTTTTTTTTAGTTTTTTAGCTTTTTTAAGTTTTTTTTCTTTTTAGTTTTTTATCTTTTTTATTTTTTTTACGTTTTTTCTTTTTAGGTTTTTTCTTTTTTTAATTTTTTTTTTTATTTTTCATTTTTTTTTAGTTTTTTCTTTTTAGTTTTTTTTTTGTTTTTTACCATTTTTCTTTTTTCGAATTACTTTAATCTATTGTCAAAATATTTCGAAATATTTATGCAATTTCCAGTTTTTACATTCTAGTTTGTTTTCTTTTATATATATAGAAGATATAATCTGGCGTAACGGACAGACAACTTATTTTTATATATATAGACTAGCTGTTGGGGTGGCACTTCGCGCCACCCCAACACCTAGTTGGAGGGGGCGCTTCGCGCCCCCCCCAAGCCCCCCCCGCGCGCGTAAGTCGTTACGCGCCATATTAGTTACGCGCCATTGTAGTTGTGTCCCTATGTCCCACCTGTGAATATAGATAGATATATATATATATATATATATATATATATATATATATATATATATATATATATATATATATATATATATATATATATATATATATATATGTTTTTAACTACGTAAAACTTGCGAATATACAACATTCTTTGCTGTCCCATTGTCCTGTGCATATAAATAGATTTTCAGGTTTACCGACTCTTGAACATGCAACATATAATGGTCCATGGGAAAACAATCCGTATTCAGATCTATACCTCATGATTCTAATGATTCCCCTTGAGCTTTGTTGATGGTGATTGCTAATCGACCATTCCCTGAGTCGCCATCGTCATTTATATATCCCCCTGTGCACCCCGGCGTCCCCTTTGTAGTTATGTCCCTGTGTTCCGGTCGTCATTTATATTCCCTGTGTCCCGGTCGTCATTTGTGTCCCGGTGTTCCAGTCTGTGATTTCTCTTTGAGTGTCCCAGGCGTCATTTATATTCCTTGTGTCCCGGTGTCCCGGTCGTCATTTATATCCCCCTGTGCCCCCCGGCGTCCCCATTGTAGTTCTGTCCTGTGTCCCGGTCGTCATTTATATTCCCTGTGTCCCGGTCGTCATTTGTATCCCGGTGTCCCGGTCTGTATATACATTCGTTTTTTAGTTTTGTTTTTCTCCTTTATTTTTTTCCTTTTTTCTTTTTTTTCTTTTTTAGTTTATTTAGATTTTTAGATTTTTTAGTTTTTTTATTAGTTTTTAGTTTTTTTGTAGTTTTTACCATTTTTTTAGTTTTTTTAGTTGTTTTTTTTACTTATGTCCTGGTCGTCATTTATACTCCCTGTGTCCCGGTCGTCATTTGTGTCTCGGTGCTTTGTTGATTGCTAATTTATATTATATTTATATTTATATTTTTTATATTTATTAATATTTTTTTTAGTTTTCTTTTTCTCTTATTTTTCAGTTTTTTCCTTTTTTTTTAGTTTTTTCTTTTTTTGTTTTTAGTTTTTTTTTTGTTTTTTACCTTTTTTTAGTTTTTTTAGTTTTTTTAGTTTTTTAGCTTTTTTAGTTTTTTTATTAGTTTTTAGTTTTTTTTTTAGTTTTTGCCTTTCTTTAGTTTTTTCAGTTTTTTTTAGTTTTTAGTTTTTTACCTTTTTTTAGTTTTTTTTAGTTTTTTAGCTTTTTTAGTTTTTTTCTTTTTAGTTTTTTTTGTAGTTTTTACCTTTTTTAGTTTTTTTTCTTCTTTTGTATTAGTGTGAAATAATTCAGACGTCATATGCGGACAAACACGACGTCACTCGACAGACAGACAGACAGACATAACCCACAAACAACTTATTTTTATATATATTTATTCATATTTTTTTAGTTTTCTTTTTCTCTTTTATTTTTCAGTTTTTTCCTTTTTTTTAGTTTTTTTCTTTTTTAGTTTTTAGTTTTTTTTTAGTTTTTTACCTTTTTTTAGTTTTTTTTAGTTTTTTTAGTTTTTTTAGCTTTTTTATTTTTTATTAGTTTTTATTTTTTTTGTAGTTTTTGCCTTTTTTTATTTTTTTCAGTTTTTTTTTAGTTATTAGATTTTACCTTTTTTTAGTTTTTTTTAGTTTTTTCAGCTTTTTTAGTTTTTTTTTCTTTTTAGTTTTTTTTGTAGTTTTTACCTTTTTTAGTTTTTTTCTTCTTTTGTATTAGTGTGAAATAATTCAGACGTCATATGCGGACAAACATGACGTCACCTGATCCACAGATCCACACACAGACAACTTAATTTTATATATATAGATATATATTTAACTACGTAAAACTTCCGAATATACAACATTCTTCGCTGTCCTATTGTCTGTCCATATAAATAGATTGTCAGGTTTACCAACTCTTGAACATGCAACATAATAATTGTCCATGGGAAAACAATTCGTATTCATATCTATACCGCATTTTTCTAACGATTGCCCTTGAGCTTTGTTGATGGTGATTGCTAATCGAACATTCCCTGTGTCCCCGTCGTCATCTATATATCCCCCTGTGCCCCCGGCGTCCCCGTTGGAGTTGTATCCCTGTGTCCAGGTCGTCATTTATATTCCCTGTGTCCCGGTCGTCATTTGTGTCCCGGTATCCCAGTCTGTAATTTCTCTTAGAGTGTCCTGGTCGTCATTTATATAGATATATAGATACAGTTTCATTTCAGTTTTTTTTTCTTTTTTAGTTTTTTCTTTTCTAATTTTTTTCTTTTTTAGTTTTTCTTTTTTAAGTTTCTTCTTTTTATTGATAATAAACCTCAAAGTTTTGGGTATCTGTTTTAAGGTTTTCGAATTACCTTAATCTTTTGTCAAATATATTGAAACATTTGTGGAATTCCCAGTTTTTTTTAGTTTTTTCTTTTTTTTTAGCTGTTTAGGTTTTTTTTAGTTTTTTTTTTCTTTTTAGTTTTTTACCTTTTTATTTTTTTTACATTTTTCCTTTTTAAGTTTTTTTCTTTTTTTAATTTTTTATTTAGTTTTTTTTAGTTTTTTCTTTTTAGTTTTGTTTTTAGTTTTTTACCATTTTTGTTTTTTTCGAATTACTTTAACCTATTGTCAAAATATTTCGAAATATTTATGCAATTTCCAGTTTTTACATTCTAGTTTGTTTTCTTTTATATATATAGAAGATATAATCTGGCGTAATGGACAGACAACTTATTTTTATATATATTGTCAAAATATATTGAAATATTTGTGCAATTCCCAGTTTGTTTAGTTTTTTCTTTTTTTTTAGTTTTTCAGCTTTTTTAGTTTTTTTTAGTTTTTTATCTTTTTTTTTATGTTTTTTCTTTTTGGTTTTTTTTTTTTTTTTTTTTTCAATTTTTAATTTTTTTTTAGTTTTTTTCTTTTTAGTTTTTTTTTAGTTTTTTACCATTTTTCTTTTTTCGAATTACTTTAATCTATTGTCAAAATATTTCGAAATATTTATGCAATTTCCAGTTTTTACATTCTAGTTTGTTTTCTTTTATATATATAGAAAATATAATCTGGCGTATAATTTTGTCAAACTTACGTGGAAACAATGAAGATTATTATTCACGGAAAAGTTATATTATATTGTTTAAAGAGTAAAAAACTGGTAATTGCAAAAATATTTGAGTATATTTTGACAAGGGATTTAAGCAATTCAAAAACCTTCCAAAAAGGAAACCAAAAGTTTGAAGCCTGGTAGAAATTGTTGTAAATATTGGACTTTGGTGTTATAATTTTGGCTTGATTCAACAATCATTTTGAATTATGAGTGATAAAAGTGTCAAAAATATAGAATCAGAAGAAGAAAATAGGGTCGACGATAATTTGGTTGATTATGGAGTAATTTCCCAAATGTCCGCAGGTTTGAGCTTTTGTGGGCTACAACAAGTGAAAGGTAACGACGGAGCCATCAAGTATCGAAAATTAAATCTGCCTTTATTCTATTTTGTTGGGGAAATAAAGCTACGCAATAGTGTATACAGACCATTTAAGACAACATATGAAGTAGAAAATGTTCAACACTTTAAAAAGATATTGACGGAAGAAATGAGAAGCAAATATGGCTTTGACGTTGGAATCGAAATCGAAGGCTGCGGAATTGAAAGTGACAATTCAGGGGAATCTTCGTCAAAAAGTGTAAAATACAGCAGAAAAGACTTTTTTCAGTACAAATTTCGACCAGTTGGTTGTTTTACAATTGACACTACGATAAGACGACTAACCAAGAACGCTGTAATGGATTTAGAACGTTTAAAAACGAAGGAGGACGCTTTGAAGTTTCTACATAAATTTGGCTCCCACTACCCTGCCCCCGGAAATTCGTTTCATTATGGAGGGGTAGAAATAACTTATAGCTCAGAAACATACAAAGAAAAACATTACACACAAAAACACACATGGATGGTCTATTCGTCAGAAGAGGAATTTATAAGGCAAGTTTTATCAAATCCGAAGCATGGAAGAATCATAACTAGAGGACATGACATTGTACCAGTCTGGGATCTAATTAAAGAACAATATCCGGTCCAGGCTGATATAATAAGAGAAACGCATGGATTGAAAATGAAGAAAAGTGAGTGATGAAAGTGAGAGAAGGCGTTTGGCAGCTCCTGAAACTGTTCTGAATCTGAAACTGAAGCTTCTGAATAAATTGGTAGGCGTGTCAGGGACCTGCACAAACTGACTTGATAAAGTCGTTTTCCCAGATTCTACCATCTGGGGCTGAAGGGAGAGGAATTTTTTTTTTTGAAAATATGAGGTATTTTTCACTTACGAATGGGTGATCGGATCTTAATAAATTTGATTTTTAGAAGGACCTCGTGTCTCAGAGCCCTTTTTTTAAATCCTGACCAGCAATTAGCCTCTGATTTTCCATTTAAATTAATCTATTGATTCTTAGAATTTCGCTAGAGCTCATGCAATATGAACTCTTGACTCTTCTGACCTCGTCACAAGTGCCATATGAGCTCTTAGATATTGTTGCTTAAGCGATCAACAATTAGAATTCAAACTGGAAATTAAAATAAGCGTTCATTCAAGTTCCAGATAAATGCAATTTCTTACGGACTTTCCAAAAATTTGAAATCTTGAAAAAGACAGACCGTACCTTGATCGAAGAAGAACTTGCCTTTATTACGTGGAACATGTAATTACTTAACTATTTCAAACTTATATGGAAAAGTTGAAGATTTTATGCACGGAAAAGTTATATTGAATCGCTCAAAGAGTAAAAAACAGGTAATTGCAAAAATATAAGAGAATATTTTGACAACAGATTAAAGCAATTGAAAAACCTTAATAAATAAAACCAAGGCTTAAAGTGAAAGAAAAACTAAAACATAACAAAATACGCCATGAGAACATCGTCACAGTTGCGCCTAATGACATATAAATACTGACATATAATGACTAAATGATATATAAATGACGATGGAGACACAGGGATGTTTGATTAGCAATCACCATCAACAAAACTCAAGTGCAATCATTAGAATAATGAGGTATAGATCTGAATACGGATTGTTGTTCCCATTGACAATTATATGTTGCATGTTCAAGAGTCGGTAAACCTGTAGTGGGACACAGGGACACAACTACAATGGCACGTAAATAATATGGCGCGTAACAACTTACGCTCGCGGGGGGGGGGCTTATATATATATATATATCTATATATATAAAAATAAGTTGTCTGTCTGTGTGTCTGTCTGTCAGGTGTTGTCATGTTTCTGTGTCGACTGACGTCATGAAGTTAGTTGTCGTCATTTTTGCTATGACGGTGACGTCATTAATGGTATTTAAGACATGCGTTCATGGAAAAATGTTTAATTGTAAAATGAATGAAGAACCTACAATGGCAACAGCCGAGGAAGCAGCTCAAAGAGTCTATGCCAAAAAACTTGCTGCTGATATAGAAAGTAAGAAAAGAAAGCGTGCCGAGGAATCACAAGAACAGCAAGAAAACAGGCTTGCAGCTGATAGAGAAAGTAAGAAAAGAAAGCGTGCCGAGGAATCACAAGAACAGCAAGAAAACAGGCTTGCGGCTAAAGAACGCAAAACCATGCAGTTAGATGATAATCCACCTGGAAAGCGAGAGTCAAAACATATCAAAACTGAAAATGATAGCGATGATGATTGGGTTTGGGATTTTGACTTGGATAAGGTCATCAATGAAAACCAGATTTAAGTTAAAAAACAAAGGTTCGGCGATATGTACTTCATAGTGACGCTGAAAAATAAAGAAGAAAAAAAAACTGAAAAAATGTAAAAAACTAAAAAAAACTAAAAAGAAAAAACACTCAAAGATAAATTACAGACCGGAACACAAATGACGACCGACACAGAGGGAATATAAATGACGACCAGGAACCTCAAAGAAAAATTACAGACTGGGACACCCGGACACAAATCACGACCGGGAATATACATGACGACCGGGACGCAGGGACACAACTACAGCGGGGACGCCGGGGGCACAGGCGGGATATATAATTGACGACTGAGACACAGGGATTGTTTGAATAGAAGTTACAGACCGGGACACCGGGACACAAATGACGACCGGGTCACTGGGACACAGGGAATATAAATGACGACCGGGACACTCAAAGAGAAAATACAAACTGGGACACCAGGACAAAAATGACGACCGGGACACAGGGAATATAAATGCTATTTATATGCACAGACAATGGGACAGCGAAGAATGTTGTATATTCGCATGTTTTACTTAGTTAAAAATATATATTTATATCTATCTCTATTCACAAGTGGGACACAGGGACACAGCCACAATGGCGCGTAACTAATATGGCGCGTAACGACTTACGCGCGCGGTGGGATCTGGGGGCGCGAAGCGCCCCACCAGCTAGGTGTTGGGGTGGCGCAAAGCGAGTTGTGTGTATGCATGTTTGTTTGTTTGTAAAAAGAGCGTTTGTATATGACGTCATTATTAGTACATAAGGCTTTGTATATGCACAAACATATAAATATAAATGCTATTTATATGCACAGACAATGGGACAGCGAAGAATGTTGTATATTCGCATGTTTTACGTAGTTAAAAATATATATTTATATCTATCTCTATTCACAGGTGGGACACAGGGACACAGCTACAATGGCGCGTAACTAATATGGCGCGTAACGACTTACGCGCGCAGGGGAGCTTGGGGGGCGCAAAGCGCCCAACCAACTAGGTGTTGGGGTAGCGCGAAGCGCCACCCCAACAGCTAGTCTATATATATAAAAATAAGTTGTTTGTCTGTCTGTGGATCAGGTGACGTCATGTTTCTGTGTCGACTGACGTCATGTTTGTCGACTAACGTCATTATAAGGATTGAGCTGTATGTCGTCATGAAGTTGTTTGTCGTCTGACGTCATGTTTGTCGACTAACGAAACTACAGACCGGGACACCGGGACACATATGACGTGTTATGTCTGTTATAACGTAATAGAGGCAACAATCTTGACAGGGCCTTTTGAGGGTGAGGCTTTTCTTATTCCACGCATTCTCATGATTCCAATGGATCTGCCTTTTCAACCTAAAAGATTGCAATTCCCAATTTGATTAGCATATTTAGTTTTCAGTCCAGAACCACTAAAGCTATTATGTAAATATCAAAAATATTTATGTTGTCTGAGCAATAATTTTTAGTTCTTATTTCAAAATAGAAAATTACCTGACAATTTTAGAATTATATCTATCTATATATATAAAAATAAGTTGTCTGTCTGTGGATCTGGTGACGTCATGTTTCTGTGTCAACTGGCGTCATGAAGTTAGTTGTCGTCATTTTCGCTATGACGGTGACGTCATTAAAGATATTTAAGACATATATGTTCACGTAAAAATCTATTAATGTTTAAGTTTAAAATGACTGATGAACTTACAATGGCAAAAGTCGATGAAGATGCTCAAAGAGTCTATGCCAAATAACTTGCTGCTGATAGAGAAAGTCAGAAAAGAAAGCGTGCCGAGGAATCAAAAGAACAGCAAGGAAACAGGCTTGAGGCTAAAGAACGCAAAAACGCGCAGTTAGATGAAGATCCACCTGGACAGCGAGAGTCAAAACATATCAAAACTGAAAATGATAGCGATGATGATTGGGTTTGGGATTTTGACTTGGATAAGGTCATCAATGCCTACCAGATTTTAGTTAAAAAAACAAAGGTTCGGCGATATGTACTTCATAGTGAAGCTGAAAAATAAAGAAGAAAAAGAAAACTGAAAAAAGAAAAAATGTAAAAAACTAAAAAATACTAAAAAGAAAAAACACTCAAAGAGAAATTACAGACCGGGACACAAATGACGACCGGGACAGAGGGAATATAAATAATGACCGGGACACTCAAGGAGAAATTACAGACTGGGATACCAGGACACAAATGACGACCGGGACACAGGCAATATAAATGACGACCAGGACACAGGTATTTAAGAATATCGTTCAAAGACAAATTTTTAATAGTAAGAAGACCGTTGAAAGAGAAATTTCTAATTGTAAAATGACTGAAGAACCTACAATGGCAACACCCGAGGAAGCTGCTCAAAACGAATGTATTCACGCCGAAGTAGCTGAGTTGTAAAGCGTTATGAATCAGGTTCTAGGTCCGAGAGGCTCCAGGTTTTTACCTAAGTTTACCTAAGTAAACCCTTTACCTAAGTTTTTACCTAAAAAAGGTAAAAACTACAAAAAAACTAAAAAGAAAATATATATATATATATATATTTATATATATCATCTTTTCCACAAAAATAATAATTTAGTGCTTCTGCTTAAAAACAGCAATCGAATTGATGCCTCCTGATATGCAACTGTCAACAAAGTGGCAATCGTTGTGGTCGGTGATCAGTTCTTACCTCGAGATAATATTCTTTATAGGCGAAACAATCAGTTGACAAGAATTGCTTAAACTCATCGATGCTACGATGCCCTACAATATCCTGACGAATATAAATGACGCCCGGGACACTCAAATAGAAATCACAGACTGGGACACCGGGACACAAATGACGACGGGGACACAGGGAATATAAATGACGACCCGGACACAGGGACACAACTACAACGGGGACGCCGGGGGGCACAGGGGGATATATAAATGACGACGGCAACAAAGGAAATGGTCGATTAGCAATCACCATCAACAAAGCTCAAGGGCAATCAATAGAATCGTGAGGTATAGATCTGAATACGGATTGTTTTCCCATGGACCATTATGCGTTGCATGTTCAAGAGTCGGTAAACCTGACAGTCTATTTATATGCACAGACGATGGGACAGCAAAGAATGTTGTATATTCGCAAGTTTTACGTAGTTAAAAACATATATATATATATATATATATATATATATATATATATATATATATATATATATATATATATATATATTCACAGGTGGGACATAGGGACACAACTACAATGGCGAGTAACTAATATGGCGCGTAACGACTTACGCGCGCAGGGGGGCGCGAAAAGCCCCCACCAACTAGGTGTTGGGGTGGCGCGAAGCGCCACCCCAACAGCTAGTATATATATATATATATCTATATATATATATATATATATATATATATATATATATATATAGTATATATATATATATATATATATATATATTATATATATATATATATATATATAAATACTACCTGTTGTTGGGGCACTTCGGCCCCCCCCCCCAATCCCCCTGCGCGCTTAAGTCGTTACGCGCCATATTAGTTAAGCGCCATTGTAGTTGTGTCCCTGTGTCCAACCTGTGAATAGAGATAGATATAAATATATTTTTTTAACTTCGTAAAACATGCGAATATACAACATTCTTCGCTGTCCCATTGTCTGTGCATATAAATAGATTGTCAGGTTTACTGACTCTTGAACATGCAACATATAATTGTCCATGGGAAAAACAATCCGTATTTAGATCTATACCTCATTATTCTAATGATGTGTCCCTGTGTCCCAGTCGTCATTTACATTCCCTGTGTCCCGGTCTTAATTTGTGTCCTGGTGTCCCAGTTTGTGATTTCTCTTTGAGTGTCCCGGTCGTCATTTATATTCCCTGTGTCTCGGTCCTCATTTGTGTCCCGGTGTCCCGGTCTGTAATTTCTATTCAAAAAATCTCTGTGTCCCGGTCGTCATTTATATATCCCGCCTGTGCCCCAGGCGTCCCCGTTGTAGTTGTGTCCCTGTGTCCCCGGTCGTAATTTATAATCCCTGTGTCCCGGTCGTGATTTGTGTCCGGGTGTCCCAGTCTGTAATTTCTCTTTGAGGTTCCCGGTCATCATTTATATTCCCTCTGTCTCGGTCGTCATTTGTGTCCCGATCTGTATTTTCTCTTTGAGTGTTTTTTCTTTTTAGTTTTTATTTTAGTTTTTACCTTTTTTCTTTTTTCAGTTTTCTTTTTCTTCTTTATTTTTCAGCGTCACTATGAAGTACATATCACCGAACCTTTGTTTTTTTAACTTAAATCTGGTAGGCATTGATGACCTTATCCAAGTCAAAATCCCAAACCCAATCATCATCGCTATCATTTTCAGTTTTGATATGTTTTGACTCTCGCTGTCTAGGTGGATTTTCATCTAACTTTGCGGTTTTGCGTTCTTTAGCCGCAAGCCTGTTTTCTTGCTGTTCTTGTGATTCCTCGGCACGCTTTCTTTTCTTACTTTCTCTATCAGTTGCAAGCCTGTTTTCTTGCTGTTCTTGTGATTCCTCGGCACGCTATGCGAATATACAACATTCTCTTCTGTCCCATTGTCTGTGCATATAAATAGATTGTCAGGTTTACTGACTCTTAAACATGCAACATATAATTGTCCATGAGAAAAACAATCCGTATTCAGATCTATACTTCATTATTCTAATGATGTGTCCCTGTGTCCCGGTCGTCATTTATATTCCCTGCGTCCCGGTCGTCATTTGTGTCCCGGTGTCCCAGATTGTAATTTCTATTTGAGTGTCCCGGTCGTCATTTATATTCCCTGTGTCCCGGTGTCCCGGTCGTCATTTGTGTCCCGGTGTCCCGGTCTGTAATTTCTATTCGAACAATCCCTGTGTCTGGGTCGTCATTTATATATCCCGCCTGTACCCCCGGCGTCCCCGTTGTAGTTGTGTCCCTGTGTCCCGGTCGTCATTTATATTCCCTGTGTCCCGGTCGTGATTTGTGTCCGGGTGTCCCAGTCTGTAATTTCTCTTTGAGGTTCCCGGTCGTCATTTATATTCCCTCTGTCTCGGTCGTCATTTGTGTCCCGGTCTGTAATTTCTCTTTGAGTGTTTTTTTCTTTTTAGTTTTTCTTTAGTTTTTTACCTTTTTTCTTTTTTCAGTTTTCTTTTTCTTCTTTATTTTTCAGCGTCACTATGAAGTACATATCGCCGAACCTGTTTTTTTAACTAAAATCTGGTAGGCATTGATGACCTTATCCAAGTCAAAATCCCAAACCCAGTCATCATCGCTATCATTTTCAGTTTTGATATGGTTTGACTCTCGCTGTCCAGGTGGATTTTCATCTAACTGCACGGTTTTGCGTTCTTTAGCCGCAAGCCTGTTTTCTTGCAGTTTTTGTGATTCCTTGGCACGCTTTCTTTTCTTACTTTCTCTATCAGACGCAAGCCCGATTTCTTGCTGTTCTTGTGATTCGTCGGAACGCTTTTTTCTTACTTTCTCTATCAGCAGCAAGTTTTTTGGCATAGACTCTTTGAGCAGCTTCCTCGGCTGTTGCCATTGTAGGTTCTTCAGTCATTTTACAATTCAACATTTTTCCGTGAACGAATGTCTTAAATACCTTTAATGACGTCATCGTCATAACAAACATGACGACAACTAACTTCATGACGTCAGTCGACACACAAAATGACGTCACTCGACACACACACATACAAACAAACAAACAACTTATTTTTATATATAGAGATTTTTAACTACGTAAGACATGCGAATATACAACATTCTTTGCTGTCCCATTGTCTGTCCATATAAATAGATTGGCAGGCTTACTAAACATGCAACATAATAATTGTCCATGGGAAAACAAGGTCTCTCGAAAAGTGGCCTAGCCGTTCATGGCATGTTAGAAAACAGGTTTTCTTGCGGCCATGCCAATTTGATTGAAAAAGGTACAAATATGCAATCCGGGCACGTATTAGACCTGACGTCACAAAACTTGTTTTTCTTAATAGGCTAATAGGAAGGTGATGGGATAATCAGAAAATATGTCACAAGACTTGTTTTGTTAATAAGAATAAAGTGGTAGCCTTGGATGTCTCTTATTTTAGCTTTTGGCATGAATATAAAGGCGTATCTATCAAATATACGGGTAGAAGATACTTCGAATAGAAGATGGCGTATGAGAGAAGAATCTCTGATGTTTAAGCGGTATTTTAAAGTCTAATTTGAATGTGTCAAACCTTTAACAGGTCTTGATAAACAGCTGCAGGTACTGGAGATTACCCCATATACCGGGTTTTAATATATGTCCTTCGCAGTGGAAATCAATGGACGGTAGATCTAATATATGAAAATTCGGATGGGGGATATTTTTCACTTACTGTCCTTTTTATCAATAAAATACCAAAACAGGTTATGACTACATAAAATTACTTGCAAAAGGTATTTGCTTAATCTAGAAGGTGGGTTAAACTGTAGTTCTTATTTGGAATTTTGAATAAACTATTAATTGGAGAATTTGATTATAGCCTTGGGATTTCGGAAGGAGTTTAGAAATGTATTTTCAAGAAGTTGTAAGTTATCAATCTTTATGATAATTAAATTTAAAAAGTTACAATTTTTGTTTATTAAAAGTAAGAAATAATATTAAAACTTTAAGAGAACAGATATTATTCCGTATATATGCCGCCTCCTTTTCAACACATCTCTCTTCACGCTCAAGTTTTAAACACTTTAAAAAAAGTCTTTCTTTAAGAATTTTAAATGAAGGTCTAACTTTAGTTTAAAGAGTGGGGTATCGAGGAGGAGGCAGCCCACATATAAACTCCTCAGGTTTTAGCGCTTCTCCCTCGCTTTCAGCTGAAAAAATAGTTTTTCTTAAAATTTAACTTCTGATTTTTTTCGAATAGTATTCCGATAAATACCTCCTCATTTATGGTAATTACCCTAAGGAAGTTCCCCCACATAAAATTCTTCCCCCATGAACTTGACATCGTAAAAGTGTGTCATTGCTACAAATACTCCCCCCCCCCCCCCAAAAAAAAAAAAGTTCACTATTCCGGATGAAAAATTCTTTTTAGCTTATTCTTCATATTCTTACTAAATAAAGATACTAATTTTTACTTTATTTCTGATTGTTTATTAATTCATTCCGAAAATTACTTCTATGTTGAAAACTTTTCCAAGATCCCTCCCCTCCATCGAGAAGTTTCTCGTAGATAATTCTAATAGACAGTTCTTCATGGATTATTTATCATGAGTTGAATGAGCAAAATTTGTATTTGAATTCAGCCAAATTTCCCCCGTGTAAAATTTCTGATGAAAAGTCTACCCCCCCCCCCCAAAAAAAAAAAAAAAAACTTCCCTTCCAAATGGAAAATCATCCCTGTAGAAAATAGCTCTCTTCCTAAGAATATACCACACTTTCAAAGAATCTGTCACAGTCTTTCCTCTCCGACAAATACACCCCCCCCCCAAAAAAAAAAAACGTGCAAAATACGCCTTGTTGAAAATAATCACCGGCGAATCTCCCCCTGGAAAATACTCCCTCCCTTAGCAAGTTAGTCTCCAATCCCTTTCGACTTATAATAAAGGACTAGAACACTGGTGGATCCATTGGGTGGGACCCTTAACCCCCCGAGATTTCTCCGTGCCCCCTTTTCTCTGTTTGTTTCTTTTTTCACTCTTTTTCTTAGCAAATTTGTCAATATCGACAATTATTGGCACCTTTGTGACATTCAGCTTTCCCTAAGATTTTGCTCCTTGGCGTCCCTGTCACATTGACCCCCCCCCATGATTTTGCTCTATAATTACATGATTACATGTTTCCGTTAGACTCGCAGAAGCACAGTGAAGAGTCAGCTTTCCCAATTCTATTTTAACAAGAGCTCATATGGCACTTTTGACGAAGTTGGAAGAGCCAAGAGCCCATATAGTATGAGCTCTAGCAAAATTCTAAGAATCAATAGATTGATTTAAAAGGAAATTCAGAGGCTTACTGCCGGTCGGGATTTAAAACAAGAGCTCTGAGACACGAGGTCCTTCTAAATATCAAAAATTCATTAAGGTCCAATCACCCACTCGTAAGCTAAAAATATCTCATTTTTTCTAATTTTTCCCCTCTCTTCAGCCCCTCCCCCATGTTGTAGAATCAGGGAACATTCTACAACGAAATCAAGTCAATTTGTGCAGGTCCCTGACATACCAATTTTAATCGTCCTAGCACGTCCAGAAGCACCGAACTCGCTAAAGCACTTCAATCCCCTTACTCCCCCAAAGAGAGCTGATCCATTCCGGTTACATCAATCACACATCTACGAAATTTACTTATTTCTACCCACCAAGTTACATTCCGATCCCTCCACTCTAAGGGTTTTCCAAGATTTTAGGCTTTCCCCACCAGCTCCCTCTAATGTTACTGGATCCAGTCGGGATATAAAATAAAAGCTCTGAGACACGATATCCTTCTAAAACTCAAATTTCATTAAGATCGGATTACCCATTATTAAGTTAAAACTACCTCATTTTTTTTAATTTTACAAATTAAAAAACCCCCAGGTCCCTCAAAGAGAACGAATCTGTTCCGATTATGTCAATCACTTGTATCCATAACTTGTGCTTATTCTTCCCATCAAGTTTTATCCCGATCTCTCCACTCTGTGTTTTTTAATGTTTCTGTTTGACAATATTTCCGACGCT
>NW_027066607.1:0-17863 GCF_032884065.1 Artemia franciscana
AACTAAAACTTTTGAAATAGGAAAAGAGCCTTTAAGCACTTTCTTTACCATGTGCAATCATAAAATAGTCTAATATCTTCATTTTTTCAACATACGTAGCTATTACCCTCGAAAACTAAAACTTTTGATATAGGAAAAGAGCCTTTAATCACATTCTTTACCATGTGCAATTATAAAATAGTCTAATATCTTCATTTTTCCAACAAACGTAGCTATTACCCTCGAAAACGAAAACTTTTGAAATAGGAAAAGAGCCTTTAATCACATTCTTTACCATTTGCAATCATAAAATAGTCTAATATCTTCATTTTTCCAACATATGTAGCTATTACCCTCGAAAACTAAAACTTTTGAAATAGGAAAAGAGCCTTTAAGCACTTTCTTTACCATGTGCAATCATAAAATAGTCTAATATCTTCATTTTTCCAACATACGTAGCTATTACCCTCGAAAACTAAAACTTTTGACATAGGAAAAGAGCCTTTAATAACATTCGTTACCATTTGCAATTATAAAATAGTCTAATATCTTCATTTTTTCAACATACGTAGCTATTACCCTCGAAAACTAAAACTTTTGAAATAGGAAAAGAGCCTTTAAGCACTTTCTTTACCATGTGCAATCATAAAATAGTCTAATATCTTCATTTTTCCAACATACGTAGCTATTACCCTCGAAAACTAAAACTTTTACCATAGAAAAAGAGCCTTTAATCACATTCTTTACCATGTGCAATCATAAAATAGTCTAATATCTTCATTTTTCCAACAGACGTAGCTATTACCCTCGAAAACGAAAACTTTTGAAATAGGAAAAGAGCCTTTAATCACATTCTTTACCATTTGCAATCATAAAATAGTCTAATATCATCATTTTTTCAACTTACGTAGCTATTACCCTCGAAAACTAAAACTTTTGACATAGGAAAAGAGCCTTTAATCACATTCTTTACCATTTGCAATCTTAAAATAGTCTAATATCTTCATTTTTTCAACATACGTAGCTATTACCCTCGAAAACTAAAACTTTTGAAATAGGAAAAGAGCCTTTAAGCACTTTCTTTACCATTTGCAATCATAAAATAGTCTAATATCTTCATTTTTCCAACATACGTAGCTATTACCCTCGAAAACTAATACTTTTGACATAGTTAAAAAGCCTTTAATCACATTCTTTACCATGTGCAATCATAAAATAGTCTAATATCTTCATTTTATCAACATACGTAGCTATTACCCTCGAAAACTAAAACTTTTGACATAGGAAAAGAGCCTTTAATCACATTCTTTACCATGTGCAATCATAAAATAGTCTAATATCTTCATTTTTCCAACATACGTAGCTATTACCCTCGAAAACGAAAACTTTTGAAATAGGAAAAGAGCCTTTAATCACATTCTTTACCATTTGCAATCATAAAATAGTCTAATATCTTCATTTTTTCAACATACGTAGCTATTACCCTCGAAAACTAAAACTTTTGAAATAGGAAAAGAGCCTTTAAGCACTTTCTTTACCATGTGCAATCATATAATAGTCTAATATCTTCATTTTTCCAACATACGTAGCTATTACCCTCGAAAACTAAAACTTTTGACATAGGAAAAGAACCTTTAATCACATTCTTTACCATTTGCAATCATAAAATAGTCAAATATCTTCATTTTTTCAACATACGTAGCTATTACCCTCGAAAACTAAAACTTTTGACATAGGAAAAGAGCCTTTAATCACATTCGTTACCATTTGCAATTATAAAATAGTCTAATATCTTCATTTTTTCAACATACGTAGCTATTACCCTCGAAAACTAAAACTTTTGACATAGGAAAAGAGCCTTTAATCACATTCTTTACCATTTGCAATCATAAAATAGTCTAATATCTTCATTTTTTCAACATACGTAGCTATTACCCTCGAAAACTAAAACTTTTGCCATAGAAAAAGAGCCTTTAATCACGTTCTTTACCATGTGCAATCATAAAATAGTCTAATATCTTCATTTTCTAACATACGTAGCTATTACCCTCGAAAACGAAAACTTTTGAAATAGGAAAAGAGCGTTTAATCACATTCTTTACCATTTGCAATCATAAAATAGTCTAATATCTTCATTTTTTCAACATACGATGCTATTACCCTCGAAACTAAAACTTTTGACATAGGAAAAGAGCCTTTAATCACATTCTTTACCATGTGCAATCATAAAATAGTCTAATATCTTCATTTTTCCAACATACGTAGCTATTACCCTCGAAAACTAAAACTTTTGACATAGGAAAAGAGCCTTTAATCACATTCTTTACCATTTGCAATCATAAAATAGTCTAATATCTTCATTTTTCCAACATACGTAGCTATTACCCTCGAAAACTAAAACTTTTGACATAGGAAATGAGCCTTTAATCACATTCGTTACCATTTGCAATTATAAAATAGTCTAATATCTTCATTTTTTCAACATACGTAGCTATTACCCTCGAAAACTAAAACTTTTGACATAGGAAAAGAGCCTTTAATCACATTCTTTACCATTTGCAATCATTTAATAGTCTAATATCTTCATTTTTTCAACATACGTAGCTATTACCCTCGAAAACTAAAACTTTTGCCATAGAAAAAATAGCCTTTAATCACATTCTTTACCATGTGCAATCATAAAATAGTCTAATATCTTCATTTTTCCAACATACGTAGCTATTACCCTCGAAAACGAAAACTTTTGAAATAGGAAAAGAGCCTTTAATCACATTCTTTACCATTTGCAATCATAAAATAGTCTAATATCTTCATTTTTTCAACATCCGTAGCTATTACCCTCGAAAACTAAAACTTTTGACATAGGAAAAGAGCCTTTAATCACATTCTTTACCATTTGCAATCATAAAATAGTCTAATATCTTCATTTTTTCAACATACGTAGCTATTACCCTCGAAAACTAAAACTTTTGAAATAGGAAAAGAGCCTTTAAGCACTTTCTTTACCATGTGCAATCATAAAATAGTCTAATATCTTCATTTTTCCAACATACGTAGCTATTACCCTCGAAAACTAAAACTTTGACATAGGAAAAGAGCCTTTAATCACATTCATTACCATGTGCAATCATAAAATAGTCTAATATCTTCATTTTTTTCAACATACGTAGCTATTACCCTCGAAAACTAAAACTTTTGAAATAGGAAAAGAGCCTTTAAGCACTTTCTTTACCATGTGCAATCATAAAATAGTCTAATATCTTCATTTTTTCAACATACGTAGCTATTACCCTCGAAAACTAAAACTTTTGACATAGGTAAAGAGCCTTTAATCACATTCTTTACCATGTGCAATCATAAAATAGTTTAATATCTTCATTTTTCCAACATACGTAGCTATTACCCTCGAAAACGAAAACTTTTGAAATAGGAAAAGAGCCTTTAATCACATTTTTTACCATTTGCAATCATAAATAGTCTAATATCTTCATTTTTTCAACATACATAGCTATTACCCTCGAAAACTAAAACTTTTGAAATAGGAAAAGAGCCTTTAAGCACTTTCTTTACCATGTGCAATCATAAAATAGTCTAATATCTTCATTTTTCCAACATACGTAGCTATTACCCTCGAAAACTAAAAATTTTGACATAGGAAAAGAGCCTTTAATCACATTCTTTACCATGTGCAATCATAAAATAGTCTAATATCTTCATTTTTCCAACATACGTAATTATTACCCTCAAAAACTGAAATTTTTGACATAGGAAAAGAGCCTTTAATCACATTCGTTACCACTTGCAATTATAAAATAGTCTAATATCTTCATTTTTTCAACATACGTGGCTATCACCCTCGAAAACTAAACTTTTGACATAGGAAAAGAGCCTTTAATCACATTCGTTACCATTTGCAATTATAAAATAGTCTAATATCTTCATTTTTTCAACATACGTAGCTATTACCCTCGAAAACTAAAACTTTTGACATAGGAAAAGAGCCTTTAATCACATTCTTTACCATTTGCAATCATAAAATAGTCTAATATTTTCATTTTTCCAACATACGTAGCTATTACCCTCGAAAACTAAAACTTTGGACATAGGAAAAGAGCCTTTAATCACATTCTTTACCATTTGCAGTTATAAAAAAGTCTAATATCTTCATTTTTCCAACATACGTAGCTATTACCCTCGAAAACTAAAACTTTTGACATAGGAAAAGAGCCTTTAATCACATTCTTTACCATTTGCAATCATAAAATAGTCTAATATCTTCATTTTTTCAACATACGTAGCTATTACCCTCGAAAACTAAAACTTTTGAAATAGGAAAAGAGCCTTTAAGCACTTTCTTTACCATGTGCAATCATAAAATAGTCTAATATCTTCATTTTTCCAACATACGTAGCTATTACCCTCGAAAACTGAAACTTTTGAAATAGGAAAAGAGCCTTTAATCACTTTCTTTACCATGTGCAATCATAAAATAGTCTAATATCTTCATTTTTCCAACATACGTAGCTATTACCCTCGAAAACTAAAACTTTTGACATAGGAAAAGAGCCTTTAATCACATTCTTTACCATGTGCAATCATAAAATAGTCTAATATCTTCATTTTTCCAACATACGTAGCTATTACCCTCAAAAACCGAAATTTTTGACATAGGAAAAGAGCCTTTAATCACATTCGTTACCATTTGCAATTATAAAATAGTCTAATATCTTCATTTTTTCAACATACGTAGCTATTACCCTCGAAAACTAAAACTTTTGACATAGGAAAAGAGCCTTTAATCGCATTCTTTACCATTTGCAATCATAAAATAGTCTAATATCTTCATTTTTTCAACATGCGTAGCTATTACCCTCGAAAACTAAAACTTTTGAAATAGGAAAAGAGCGTTTAAGCACTTTCTTTACCATGTGCAATCATAAAATTGTCTAATATCTTCATTTTTCCAACATACGTAGCTATTACCCTCGAAAACTAAAACTTTTGACACAGGAAAAGAGCCTTTAATCACATTCTTTACCATGTGCAATCATAAAATAGTCTAATATCTTCATTTTTCCAACATACGTAGCTATTACCCTCGAAAACTAAAACTTATGACATAGGAAAAGAGCCTTTAATCACATTCTTTACCATTTGCAATCATAAAATAGTCTAATATCTTCATTTTTTCAACATACGTAGCTATTACCCTCGAAAACTAAAACTTTTGCCATAGAAAAAGAGCCTTTAATCACATTCTTTACCATGTGCAATCATAAAATAGTCTAATATCTTCATTTTTCCAACATACGTAGCTATTACCCTCGAAAACTAAAACTTTTGAAATAGGAAAAGAGCCTTTAAGCACTTTCTTTACCATGTGCAATCATAAAATAGTCTAATATCTTCATTTTTCCAACATACGTAGCTATTACCCTCGAAAACTAAAACTTTTGACATAGGAAAAGAGCCTTTAATCACATTCTTTACCATTTGCAGTCATAAAATAGTCTAATATCTTCATTTCTTCAACATATTTAGCTATTACCCTCGAAAACTAAAACTTTTGACATAGGAAAAGAGCCTTTAATCACTTTCTTTACCATGTGCAATCATAAAATAGTCTAATATCTTCATTTTTCCAACATACGTAGCTATTACCCTCGAAAACTAAAACTTTTGACATAGGAAAAGAGCCTTTAATCACATTCTTTACCATTTGCAATCATAAAATAGTCTAATATCTTCATTTTTTCAACATACGTAGCTATTACCCTCGAAAACTAAAACTTTTGAAATAGGAAAAGAGCCTTTAAGCACTTTCTTTACCATGTGCAATCATAAAATAGTCTAATATCTTCATTTTTCCAACATACGTAGCTATTAACCTCGAAAACTAAAACTTTTGAAATAGGAAAAGAGCCTTTAAGTACTTTCTTTACCATGTGCAATCATAAAATAGTCTAATATCTTCATTTTTCCAACATACGTAGCTATTACCCTCGAAAACTAAAATTTTTGACAGAGGAAAAAAGCCTTTAATCACATTCTTTACCATGTGCAATCATAAAATAGTCTAATATCTTCATTTTTCCAACATACGTAGCTATTACCCTCAAAAACTGAAATTATGACATAGGAAAAGAGCCTTTAAGCACTTTCTTTACCATTGTGCAATCATAAAATAGTCTAATATCTTCATTTTTCCAACATACGTAGCTATTACCCTCGAAAACTAAAACTTTTGACACAGTAAAAGAGCCTTTAATCACATTCTTTACCATGTGCAATCATAAAATAGTCTAATATCTTCATTTTTCCAACATACGTAGCTATTACCCTCGAAAACTAAAACTTTTGACATAGGAAAAGAGCCTTTAATCACATTCTTTACCATTTGCAATCATAAAATAGTCTAATATCTCCATTTTTTCAACATACGTAGCTATTACCATCGAAAACTAAAACTTTTGACATAGGAAAAGAGCCTTTAATCACATTCTTTACCATGTGGAATCATAAAATAGTCTAATATCTTCATTTTTCCAACATACGTAGCTATTACCCTCGAAAACGAAAACTTTTGAAATAGGAAAAGAGCCTTTAATCACATTCTTTAACATTTGCAATCATAAAATAGTCTAATATCTTCATTTTTCCAACATATGTAGCTATTACCCTCGAAAACTAAAACTTTTGACATAGGAAAAGAGCCTTTAATCACATTCGTTACCATTTGCAATTATAAAATAGTCTAATATCTTCATTTTTTCAACATACGTAGCGATTACCCTCGAAAACTAAAACTTTTGAAATAGGAAAAGAGCCTTTAAGCACTTTCTTTACCATGTGCAATCATAAAATAGTCTAATATCATCATTTTTCCAACATACGTAGCTATTACCCTCGAAAACTAAAACTTTTGACATAGGAAAAGAGCCTTTAATCACATTCTTTACCATGTGCAATCATAAAATAGTCTAATATCTTCATTTTTTTAACATACGTAGCTATTACCCTCGAAAACTAAAACTTTTGAAATAGGAAAAGAGCCTTTAAGCACTTTCTTTACCATGTGCAATCATAAAATAGTCTAATATCTTCATTTTTCCAACATACGTAGCTATTACCCTCGAAAACTAAAACTTTTGACATAGGAAAAGAGCCTTTAATCACATTCTTTACCATGTGCAATCATAAAATAGTCTAATATCTTCATTTTTTCAACATACGTAGCTATTACCCTCGAAAACTGAAACTTTTGACATAGGAAAAGAGCCTTTAATCACATTCGTTACCATTTGCAATTATAAAATAGTATAATATCTTCATTTTTTCAACATACGTAGCTATTACCCTCGAAAACTAAGACTTTTGACATAGGAAAAGAGCCTTTAATCACATTCTTTACCATGTGCAATCATAAAATAGTCTAATATCTTCATTTTTCCAACATACGTAGCTATTACCCTCGAAAACGAAAACTTTTGACATAGGAAAAGAGCCTTTAATCGCATTCTTTACCATGTGCAATCATAAATAGTCTAATATCTTCGTTTTTCCAACATACTTAGCTATTACCCTCGAAAACGAAGACTTTTGAAATAGGAAAAGAGCCTTTAATCACATTCTTTACCATTTGCAATCATAAAATAGTCTAATATCTTCATTTTTTCAACATACGTAGCTATTACCCTCGAAAACTAAAACTTTTGACATAGAAAAAGAGCCTTTAATCACATTCGTTACCATTTGCAATTATAAAATAGTCTGATATCTTAATTTTTTCAACATACGTAGCTATTACCCTCGAAAACTAAAAATTTTGAAATAGGAAAAGAGCCTTTAAGCACTTTCTTTACCATGTGCAATCATTAAATAGTCTAATATCTTCATTTTTTCAACATACGTAGCTATTACCCTCGAAAACTAAAACTTTTGAAATAGGAAAAGAGCCTTTAATCACATTCTTTACCATGTGCAATCATAAAATAGTCAAATATCTTCATTTTTCCAACATACGTAGCTATTACCCTCGAAAACGAAAACTTTCGAAATAGGAAAAGAGCCTTTAATCACATTCTTTACCATTTGCAATCATAAAATAGTCTAATATCTTCATTTTTCCAGCATACGTAGCTATTACCCTTGAAAACGAAAACTTTTGAAATAGGAAAAGAGCCTTTAATCACATTCTTTACCATTTGCAATCATAAAATAGTCTAATATCTTCATTTTTTCAACATACGTAGCTATTACCCTCGAAAACTAAAACTTTTGAAATAGGCAAAGAGCCTTTAAGCACTTTCTTTACCACGTGCAATCATAAAATAGTCTAATATCTTCATTTTTCCAACATACGTAGCTATTACACTCGAAAACTAAAACTTTTGACATAGGAAAAGAGCCTTTAATCACATTCGTTACCATTTGCAATTATAAAATAGTCTAATATCTTCATTTTTTCAACATACGTAGCTATTACCCTCGAAAACTAAAACTTTTGACATAGGAAAAGAGCCTTTAATCACATTCTTTACCATTTGCAATCATAAAATAGTCTAATATCTTCATTTTTTCAACATATGTAGCTATTACCCTCGAAAACTAAAACTTTTGCCATAGAAAAAGAGCCTTTAATCACATTCTTTACCATGTGCAATCATAAAATAGTCTAATATCTTCATTTTTCTAACATACGTAGCTATTACCCTCGAAAACGAAAACTTTTGAAATAGGAAAAGAGCCTTTAATCACATTCTTTACCATTTGCAATCATAAAATAGTCTAATATCTTCATTGTTTCAACATACGTAGCTATTACCCTCGAAAACTAAAACTTTTGACATAGGAAAAGAGCCTTTAATCACATTCTTTACCATTTGCAATCATAAAATAGTCTAATATCTTCATTTTTTCAACATACGGAGCTATTACCCTCGAAAACTAAAACTTTTGAAATAGGAAAAGAGCCTTTAAGCACTTTCTTTACCATGTGCAATCATAAAATAGTCTAATATCTTCATTTTTCCAACATACGTAGCTATTACCCTCGAAAACTAAAACTTTTGACATAGGAAAAGAGCCTTTAATCACATTCTTTACCATGTGCAATCATAAAATAGTCTAATATCTTCATTTTTCCAACATACGTAGCTATTACCCCCGAAAACTAAAACTTTTGACATGGAAAAAGAGCCTTTAATCAATTTTTTACCATGTGCAATCATAAAATAGTCTAATATCTTCATTTTTCCATCATACGTAGCTATTACCCTCGAAAACTAAAACTTTTGAAATAGGAAAAGAGCCTTTAATCACATTCTTTACCATTTGCAATCATAAATAGTCTAATATCTTCATTTTTTCAACATACGTAGCTATTACCCTCGAAACTAAACTGTTGACATAGGAAAAGAGCCTTTAATCACATTCTTTACATTTGCAATCATAAAATAGTCAAATATCTTCATTTTTTCAACATACGTAGCTATTACCCTCGAAAACTAAAACTTTTGCCATAGAAAAAGAGCCTTTAATCACATTCTTTACCATGTGCAATCATAAAATAGTCTAATATCTTCATTTTTCCAACATACGTAGCTATTACCCTCGAAAAATAAATTTTTTGACATAGGAAAAGAGCCTTTAATCACATTCTTTACCATTTGCAATCATAAAATAGTCTAATATCTTCATTTTTTCAACATATGTAGCTATTACCCTCGAAAACTAAAACTTTTGACATATGAAAAGAGCCTTTAATCACATTCTTTACCATGTGCAATCATAAAATAGTCTAATATCTTCATTTTTACAACATACGTAGCTATTACCCTCGAAAACGAAAACTTTTGAAATAGGAAAAGAGCCTTTAATCACATTCTTTACCATTTGCAATCATAAAATAGTCTAATATCTTCATTTTTTCAACATACGTAGCTATTACCCTCAAAAACTAAAACTTTTGAAATAGGAAAAGAGCCTTTAAGCACTTTCTTTACCATGTGCAATCATAAAATAGTCTAATATCTTCATTTTTCCAACATACGTAGCTATTACCCTCGAAAACTAAAACTTTAGACATAGGAAAAGAGCCTTTAATCACATTCTCTACCATTACAATCATAAAATAGTCAAATATCTTCATTTTTTCAACATACGTAGCTATTACCCTCGAAAACTAAAACTTTTGACATAGGAAAAGAGCCTTTAATCACATTCGTTACCATTTGCAATTATAAAATAGTCTAATATCTTCATTTTTTCAACATACGTAGCTATTACCCTCGAAAACTAAAACTTCTGACATAGGAAAAGAGCCTTTAATCACATTCTTTACCATTTGCAATCATAAAATAGTCTAATATCTTCATTTTCCAACATACGTAGCTATTACCCTCGAAAACTAAAACTTTTGACATAGGAAAAGAGCCTTTAATCACATTCTTTACCATTTGCAATCATAAAATAGTCTAATATCTTCATTTTTTCAACATACGTAGCTATTACCCTCGAAAACTAAAACTTTTGAAATAGGAAAAGAGCCTTTAAGCACTTTCTTTACCATGTGCAATCATAAAATAGTCTAATATCTTCATTTTTCCAACATACGTAGCTATTACCCTCGAAAACTGAAACTTTTGAAATAGGAAAAGAGCCTTTAATCACTTTCTTTACCATGTGCAATCATAAAATAGTCTAATATCTTCATTTTTCCAACATACGTAGCTATTACCCTCGAAAACTAAAACTTTTGACATAGGAAAAGAGCCTTTAATCACATTCTTTACCATGTGCAATCATAAATAGTCTAATATCTTCATTTTTTCAACATACGTAGCTATTACCCTCGAAAACTAAAACTTTTGACACAGGAAAAGAGCCTTTAATCACATTCTTTACCATGTGCAATCATAAAATAGTCTAATATCTTCATTTTTCCAACATACGTAGCTATTACCCTCGAAAACTAAAACTTTTGACATAGGAAAAGAGCCTTTAATCACATTCGTTACCATTTGCAATTATAAAATAGTCTAATATCTTCATTTTTTCAACATACGTAGCTATTACCCTCAAAAACTAAAACTTTTGACATAGGAAAAGAGCCTTTAATCGCATTCTTTACCATTTGCAATCATAAAATAGTCTAATATCTTCATTTTTTCAACATGCGTAGCTATTACCCTCGAAAACTAAAACTTTTGAAATAGGAAAAGAGCGTTTAAGCACTTTCTTTACCATGTGGAATCATAAAATAGTCTAATATCTTCATTTTTCCAACATACGTAGCTATTACCCTCGAAAACGAAAACTTTTGAAATAGGAAAAGAGCCTTTAATCACATTCTTTAACATTTGCAATCATAAAATAGTCTAATATCTTCATTTTTCCAACATATGTAGCTATTACCCTCGAAAACTAAAACTTTTGACATAGGAAAAGAGCCTTTAATCACATTCGTTACCATTTGCAATTATAAAATAGTCTAATATCTTTATTTTTTCAACATACGTAGCGATTACCCTCGAAAACTAAAACTTTTGAAATAGGAAAAGAGCCTTTAAGCACTTTCTTTACCATATGCAATCATAAAATAGTCTAATATCATCATTTTTCCAACATACGTAGCTATTACCCTCGAAAACTAAAACTTTTGACATAGGAAAAGAGCCTTTAATCACATTCTTTACCATGTGCAATCATAAAATAGTCTAATATCTTCATTTTTTTAACATACGTAGCTATTACCCTCGAAAACTAAAACTTTTGAAATAGGAAAAGAGCCTTTAAGCACTTTCTTTACCATGTGCAATCATAAAATAGTCTAATATCTTCATTTTTCCAACATACGTAGCTATTACCCTCGAAAACTAAAACTTTTGACATAGGAAAAGAGCCTTTAATCACATTCTTTACATGTGCAATCATAAAATAGTCTAATATCTTCATTTTTTCAACATACGTAGCTATTACCCTCGAAAACTGAAACTTTTGACATAGGAAAAGAGCCTTTAATCACATTCGTTACCATTTGCAATTATAAAATAGTATAATATCTTCATTTTTTCAACATACGTAGCTATTACCCTCGAAAACTAAAACTTTTGACATAGGAAAAGAGCCTTTAATCACATTCTTTACCATGTGCAATCATAAAATAGTCTAATATCTTCATTTTTCCAACATACGTAGCTATTACCCTCGAAAACGAAAACTTTTGACATAGGAAAAGAGCCTTTAATCGCATTCTTTACCATGTGCAATCATAAAATAGTCTAATATCTTCGTTTTTCCAACATACTTAGCTATTACCCTCGAAAACGAAGACTTTTGAAATAGGAAAAGAGCCTTTAATCACATTCTTTACCATTTGCAATCATAAAATAGTCTAATATCTTCATTTTTTCAACATACGTAGCTATTACCCTCGAAAACTAAAACTTTTGACATAGAAAAAAGAGCCTTTAATCACATTCGTTACCATTTGCAATTATAAAATAGTCTGATATCTTCATTTTTTCAACATACGTAGCTATTACCCTCGAAAACTAAAACTTTTGCCATAGAAAAAAGAGCCTTTAATCACATTCTTTACCATGTGCAATCATAAAATAGTCTAATATTTTCATTTTCCAACATACGTAGCTATTACCCTCGAAAACTAAATTTTTTGACATAGGAAAAGAGCCTTTAATCACATTCTTTACCATTTGCAATCATAAAATAGTCTAATATCTTCATTTTTTCAACATACGTAGCTATAACCCTCGAAAACTAAAACTTTTGACATATGAAAAGAGCCTTTAATCACATTCTTTACCATGTGCAATCATAAAATAGTCTAATATCTTCATTTTTACAACATACGTAGCTATTACCCTCGAAAACGAAAACTTTTGAAATAGGAAAAGAGCCTTTAATCACATTCTTTACCATTTGCAATCATAAAATAGTCTAATATCTTCATTTTTTCAACATACGTAGCTATTACCCTCAAAAACTAAACTTTTGAAATAGGAAAAGAGCCTTTAAGCACTTTCTTTACCATGTGCAATCATAAAATAGTCTAATATCTTCATTTTTCCAACATACGTAGCTATTACCCTCGAAAACTAAAACTTTAGACATAGGAAAAGAGCCTTTAATCACATTCTCTACCATTTACAATCATAAAATAGTCAAATATCTTCATTTTTTCAACATACGTAGCTATTACCCTCGAAAACTAAAACTTTTGACATAGGAAAAGAGCCTTTAATCACATTCGTTACCATTTGCAATTATAAAATAGTCTAATATCTTCATTTTTTCAACATACGTAGCTATTACCCTCGAAAACTAAAACTTCTGACATAGGAAAAGAGCCTTTAATCACATTCTTTACCATTTGCAATCATAAAATAGTCTAATATCTTCATTTTTCCAACATACGTAGCTATTACCCTCGAAAACTAAAACTTTTGACATAGGAAAAGAGCCTTTAATCACATTCTTTACCATTTGCAATCATAAAATAGTCTAATATCTTCATTTTTTTCAACATACGTAGCTATTACCCTCGAAAACTAAAACTTTTGAAATAGGAAAAGAGCCTTTAAGCACTTTCTTTACCATGTGCAATCATAAAATAGTCTAATATCTTCATTTTTCCAACATACGTAGCTATTACCCTCGAAAACTGAAACTTTTGAAATAGGAAAAGAGCCTTTAATCACTTTCTTTACCATGTGCAATCATAAAATAGTCTAATATCTTCATTTTTCCAACATACGTAGCTATTACCCTCGAAAACTAAAACTTTTGACATAGGAAAAGAGCCTTTAATCACATTCTTTACCATGTGCAATCATAAAATAGTCTAATATCTTCATTTTTCCAACATACGTAGCTATTACCCTCAAAAACCGAAATTTTTGACATAGGAAAAGAGCCTTTAATCACATTCGTTACCATTTGCAATTATAAAATAGTCTAATATCTTCATTTTTTCAACATACGTAGCTATTACCCTCGAAAACTAAAACTTTTGACATAGGAAAAGAGCCTTTAATCGCATTCTTTACCATTTGCAATCATAAAATAGTCTAATATCTTCATTTTTTCAACATGCGTAGCTATTACCCTCGAAAACTAAAACTTTTGAAATAGGAAAAGAGCGTTTAAGCACTTTCTTTACCATGTGCAATCATAAAATAGTCTAATATCTTCATTTTTCCAACATACGTAGCTATTACCCTCGAAAACTAAAACTTTTGACACAGGAAAAGAGCCTTTAATCACATTCTTTACCATGTGCAATCATAAAATAGTCTAATATCTTCATTTTTCCAACATACGTAGCTATTACCCTCGAAAACTAAAACTTATGACATAGGAAAAAGTGCCTTTAATCACATTCTTTACCATTTGCAATCATAAAATAGTCTAATATCTTCATTTTTTCAACATACGTAGCTATTACCCTCGAAAACTAAAACTTTTGCCATAGAAAAAGAGCCTTTAATCACATTCTTTACCATGTGCAATCATAAAATAGTCTAATATCTTCATTTTTCCAACATACGTAGCTATTACCCTCAAAAACCGAAATTTTTGACATAGGAAAAGAGCCTTTAATCACATTCGTTACCATTTGCAATTATAAAATAGTCTAATATCTTCATTTTTCCAACATACGTAGCTATTACCCTCGAAAACTAAAACTTTTGACATAGGAAAAGAGCCTTTAATCACATTCTTTACCATTTGCAATCATAAAATAGTCTAATATCTCCATTTTTTCAACATACGTAGCTATTACCATCGAAAACTAAAACTTTTGACATAGGAAAAAGAGCCTTTAATCACATTCTTTACCATGTGGAATCATAAAATAGTCTAATATCTTCATTTTTCCAACATACGTAGCTATTACCCTCGAAAACGAAAACTTTTGAAATAGGAAAAGAGCCTTTAATCACATTCTTTAACATTTGCAATCATAAAATAGTCTAATATCTTCATTTTTCCAACATATGTAGCTATTACCCTCGAAAACTAAACTTTTGACATAGGAAAAGAGCCTTTAATCACATTCGTTACCATTTGCAATTATAAAATAGTCTAATATCTTCATTTTTTCAACATACGTAGCGATTACCCTCGAAAACTAAAACTTTTGAAATAGGAAAAGAGCCTTTAAGCACTTTCTTTACCATGTGCAATCATAAAATAGTCTAATATCATCATTTTTCCAACATACGTAGCTATTACCCTCGAAAACTAAAACTTTTGACATAGGAAAAGAGCCTTTAATCACATTCTTTACCATGTGCAATCATAAAATAGTCTAATATCTTCATTTTTTTAACATACGTAGCTATTACCCTCGAAAACTAAAACTTTTGAAATAGGAAAAGAGCCTTTAAGCACTTTCTTACCATGTGCAATCATAAAATAGTCTAATATCTTCATTTTTCCAACATACGTAGCTATTACCCTTGAAAACTAAAACTTTTGACATAGGAAAAGAGCCTTTAATCACATTCTTTACCATGTGCAATCATAAAATAGTCTAATATCTTCATTTTTTCAACATACGTAGCTATTACCCTCGAAAACTGAAACTTTTGACATAGGAAAAGAGCCTTTAATCACATTCGTTACCATTTGCAATTATAAAATAGTATAATATCTTCATTTTTTCAACATACGTAGCTATTACCCTCGAAAACTAAAACTTTTGACATAGGAAAAGAGCCTTTAATCACATTCTTTACCATGTGCAATCATAAAATAGTCTAATATCTTCATTTTTCCAACATACGTAGCTATTACCCTCGAAAACGAAAACTTTTGACATAGGAAAAGAGCCTTTAATCGCATTCTTTACCATGTGCAATCATAAAATAGTCTAATATCTTCGTTTTTCCAACATACTTAGCTATTACCCTCGAAAACGAAGACTTTTGAAATAGGAAAAGAGCCTTTAATCACATTCTTTACCATTTGCAATCATAAAATAGTCTAATATCTTCATTTTTTCAACATACGTAGCTATTACCCTCGAAAACTAAAACTTTTGACATAGAAAAAGAGCCTTTAATCACATTCGTTACCATTTGCAATTATAAAATAGTCTGATATCTTCATTTTTTCAACATACGTAGCTATTACCCTCGAAAACTAAAACTTTTGCCATAGAAAAAGAGCCTTTAATCACATTCTTTACCATGTGCAATCATAAAATAGTCTAATATCTTCATTTTTCCAACATACGTAGCTATTACCCTCGAAAACTAAATTTTTTGACATAGGAAAAGAGCCTTTAATCACATTCTTTACCATTTGCAATCATAAAATAGTCTAATATCTTCATTTTTTCAACATACGTAGCTATTACCCTCGAAAACTAAAACTTTTGACATATGAAAAGAGCCTTTAATCACATTCTTTACCATGTGCAATCATAAAATAGTCTAATATCTTCATTTTTACAACATACGTAGCTATTACCCTCGAAAACGAAAACTTTTGAAATAGGAAAAGAGCCTTTAATCACATTCTTTACCATTTGCAATCATAAAATAGTCTAATATCTTCATTTTTTCAACATACGTAGCTATTACCCTCAAAAACTAAAACTTTTGAAATAGGAAAAGAGCCTTTAAGCACTTTCTTTACCATGTGCAATCATAAAATAGTCTAATATCTTCATTTTTCCAACATACGTAGCTATTACCCTCGAAAACTAAAACTTTAGACATAGGAAAAGAGCCTTTAATCACATTCTCTACCATTTACAATCATAAAATAGTCAAATATCTTCATTTTTTCAACATACGTAGCTATTACCCTCGAAAACTAAAACTTTTGACATAGGAAAAGAGCCTTTAATCACATTCGTTACCATTTGCAATTATAAAATAGTCTAATATCTTCATTTTTTCAACATACGTAGCTATTACCCTCGAAAACTAAAACTTCTGACATAGGAAAAGAGCCTTTAATCACATTCTTTACCATTTGCAATCATAAAATAGTCTAATATCTTCATTTTTCCAACATACGTAGCTATTACCCTCGAAAACTAAAACTTTTGACATAGGAAAAGAGCCTTTAATCACATTCTTTACCATTTGCAATCATAAAATAGTCTAATATCTTCATTTTTTCAACATACGTAGCTATTACCCTCGAAAACTAAAACTTTTGAAATAGGAAAAGAGCCTTTAAGCACTTTCTTTACCATGTGCAATCATAAAATAGTCTAATATCTTCATTTTTCCAACATACGTAGCTATTACCCTCGAAAACTGAAACTTTTGAAATAGGAAAAGAGCCTTTAATCACTTTCTTTACCATGTGCAATCATAAAATAGTCTAATATCTTCATTTTTCCAACATACGTAGCTATTACCCTCGAAAACTAAAACTTTTGACATAGGAAAAGAGCCTTTAATCACATTCTTTACCATGTGCAATCATAAAATAGTCTAATATCTTCATTTTTCCAACATACGTAGCTATTACCCTCAAAAACCGAAATTTTTGACATAGGAAAAGAGCCTTTAATCACATTCGTTACCATTTGCAATTATAAGATAGTCTAATATCTTCATTTTTTCAACATACGTAGCTATTACCCTCGAAAACTAAAACTTTTGACATAGGAAAAGAGCCTTTAATCGCATTCTTTACCATTTGCAATCATAAAATAGTCTAATATCTTCATTTTTTCAACATGCGTAGCTATTACCCTCGAAAACTAAAACTTTTGAAATAGGAAAAGAGCGTTTAAGCACTTTCTTTACCATGTGCAATCATAAAATAGTCTAATATCTTCATTTTTCCAACATACGTAGCTATTACCCTCGAAAACTAAAACTTTTGACACAGG
>NW_027066608.1:0-17856 GCF_032884065.1 Artemia franciscana
TAAAACTTTTGAAATAGGAAAAGAGCCTTTAATCACATTCTTTACCATATGCAATCATAAAATAGTCTAATATCTTCATTTTTTCGAAATACGTAGCTCTAACCCCGAAAACTAAAACTTTTGAAATAGGAAAAGAGCCTTTAATCACATTCTTTACCAAGTGCAATCATAAAAAGTCTAATATCTTCATTTTTTCCACAGACATGGCTATTACCCTCGAAAACTAAAACTTTTGAAATAGGAAAAGAGCCTTTAATCACATTCGTTACCATTTGCAATCATAAAATAGTCTAATTTCTTCAGTTTTTCAACATACGTAGCTATTACCCTCGAAAACTAAAACTTTTGACATACGAAAAGAGCCTTTAATCACATTCTTTACCATTTGCAATCATAAAATTGTCTAATATCTTCATTTTTTCAACATACGTAGCTATTACCCTCGAAAACTAAAACTTTTGACATAGAAAAAGAGCCTTTAATCACATTCTTTACCATGCGCAATCATAAAATTGTCTAATATCTTAATTTTTTCAACATACGTATTTATTACCCTCGAAAACTAAAACTTTTGACATAGGAAAAGAGCCTTTAATCACATTCTTTACCATGTGCAATCATAAAATAGTCTAATATCTTCATTTTTTCAACATACGTAGCTATTACCCTCGAAAACTAAAATTTTGAAATAGGAAAAGAGCCTTTAATCACATTCTTTACCATGTGCAATCATAAAATAGTCTAATATCTTCATTTTTTCAACATACGTAGCTATTACCCTCGAAAACTAAAACTTTTGAAATAGGAAAAGAGCCTTTAATCACATTCTTTACCATTTGCAATCATAAAATAGTCTAATATCTTCATTTTTTCAACATACGTAGCTATTACCCTCGAAAACTAAAACTTTTGAAATAGGAAAAGAGCCTTTAATCACATTCTTTACCATTTGCAATCATAAAATAGTCTAATATCTTCATTTTTTCAACATACGTAGCTATTACCCTCGAAAACTAAAACTTTTGAAATAGGAAAAGAGCCTTTAATCACATTCATTACCATGTGCAATCATAAAATAGTCTAATATCTTCATTTTTTCAACATACGTAGCTATTACCCTCGAAAACTAAAACTTTTGAAATAGGAAAAGAGCCTTTAATCACATTCTTTACCATATGCAATCATAAAATAGTCTAATATCTTCATTTTTCAACATACGTAGCTATTACCCTCGAAAACTAAAACTTTTGAAATAGGAAAAGAGCCTTTAATCACATTCTTTACCATGTGCAATCATAAAATAGTCTAATATCTTCATTTTTTCAACATACGTAGCTCTTACCCCCGAAAACTAAAACTTTTGAAATAGGAAAAGAGCCTTTAATCACATTCTTTACCATGTGCAATCATAAAATAGTCTATTATCTTCATTTTTTCAACATACGTAGCTATTACCCTCGAAAACTAAAACTTTTGAAATAGGAAAAGAGCCTTTAATCACATTCTTTACCATTTGCAATCATAAAATAGTCTAATATCTTCATTTTTTCAACATACGTAGCTCTTACCCCGAAAACTAAAACTTTTGAAATAGGAAAAGAGCCTTTAATCACATTCTTTACCATATGCAATCATAAAATAGTCTAATATCTTCATTTTTTCGACATACGTAGCTATTACCCTCGAAAACTAAAACTTTTGAAATAGGAAAAGAGCCTTTAATCACATTCTTTACCATATGCAACCATAAAATAGTCTAATATCTTCATTTTTTCAACATACGTAGCTATTACCCTCGAAAACTAAAACTTTTGAAATAGGAAAAGAGCCTTTAATCACATTCTTTACCATTTGCAATCATAAAATAGTCTAATATCTTCATTTTTCAACATACGTAGCTATTACCCTCGAAAACTAAAACTTTTGACATAGGAAAAGAGCCTTTAATCACATTCTTTACCATGCAATCATAAAATTGTCTAATATCTTCATTTTTTCAACATACGTAGCTATTACCCTCGAAAACTAAAACTTTTGACATAGGAAAAGAGCCTTTAATCACATTCTTTACCATGCGCAATCATAAAATAGTCTAATATCTTCAATTTTTTCAACATACGTAGCTATTACCCTCGAAAACTAAAACTTTTGACATAGGAAAAGAGCCTTTAATCACATTCTTTACCATGTGCAATCATAAAATAGTCTAATATCTTCATTTTTTCAACATACGTAGCTATTACCCTCGAAAACTAAAACTTTTGAAATAGGAAAAGAGCCTTTAATCACATTCTTTACCATTTGCAATCATAAAATAGTCTAATATCTTCATTTTTTCAACATACGTAGCTATTACCCTCGAAAACTAAAACTTTTGAAATAGGAAAAGAGCCTTTAATCACATTCTTTACCATTTGCAATCATAAAATAGTCTAATATCTTCATTTTTTCAACATACGTAGCTATTACCCTCGAAAACTAAAACTTTTGAAATAGGAAAAGAGCCTTTAATCACATTCATTACCATGTGCAATCATAAAATAGTCTAATATCTTCATTTTTTCAACATACGTAGCTATTACCCTCGAAAACTAAAACTTTTGAAATAGGAAAAGAGCCTTTAATCACATTCTTTACCATATGCAATCATAAAATAGTCTAATATCTTCATTTTTTCAACATACGTAGCTATTACCCTCGAAAACTAAAACTTTTGAAATAGGAAAAGAGCCTTTAATCACATTCTTTACCATGTGCAATCATAAAATAGTCTAATATCTTCATTTTTTCAACATACGTAGCTCTTATCCCCGAAAACTAAAACTTTTGAAATAGGAAAAGAGCCTTTAATCACATTCTTTACCATGTGCAATCATAAAATAGTCTATTATCTTAATTTTTTCAACATACGTAGCTATTACCCTCGAAAACTAAAACTTTTGAAATAGGAAAAGAGCCTTTAATCACATTCTTTACCATTTGCAATCATAAAATAGTCTAATATCTTCATTTTTTCAACATACGTAGCTATTACCCTCGAAAACTAAAACTTTTGAAATAGGAAAAGAGCCTTTAATCACATTCTTTACCATATGCAATCATAAAATAGTCTAATATCTTCATTTTTTCGACATACGTAGCTCTAACCCCGAAAACTAAAACTTTTGAAATAGGAAAAGAGCCTTTAATCACATTCTTTACCAAGTGCAATCATAAAAAGTCTAATATCTTCATTTTTTCCACAGACATAGCTATTACCCTCGAAAACTAAAACTTTTGAAATAGGAAAAGAGCCTTTAATCACATTCGTTACCATTTGCAATCATAAAATAGTCTAATTTCTTCAGTTTTTCAACATACGTAGCTATTACCCTCGAAAACTAAAACTTTTGACATACGAAAAGAGCCTTTAATCACATTCTTTACCATTTGCAATCATAAAATTGTCTAATATCTTCAGTTTTTCAACATACGTAGCTATTACCCTCGAAAACTAAAACTTTTGACATACGAAAAGAGCCTTTAATCACATTCTTTACCATTTGCAATCATAAAATTGTCTAATATCTTCATTTTTTCAACATACTTAGCTATTACCCTCGAAAACTAAAACTTTTGACATAGGAAAAGAGCCTTTAATCACATTCTTTACCATGTGCAATCATAAAATAGTCTAATATCTTCATTTTTTCAACATACGTAGCTATTACCCTCGAAAACTAAAATTTTGACATAGGAAAAGAGCCTTTAATCACATTTTTTACCATGTGCAATCATAAAATAGTCTAATATCTTCATTTTTTCAACATACGTAGCTCTTACCCCCGAAAACTAAAACTTTTGAAATAGGAAAAGAGCCTTTAATCACATTCTTTACCATGTGCAATCATAAAATAGTCTATTATCTTAATTTTTTCAACATACGTAGCTATTACCCTCGAAAACTAAAACTTTTGAAATAGGAAAAGAGCCTTTAATCACATTCTTTACCATTTGCAATCATAAAATAGTCTAATATCTTCATTTTTTCAACATACGTAGCTATTACCCTCGAAAACTAAAACTTTTGAAATAGGAAAAGAGCCTTTAATCACATTCTTTACCATATGCAATCATAAAATAGTCTAATATCTTCATTTTTTCGACATACGTAGCTCTAACCCCGAAAACTAAAACTTTTGAAATAGGAAAAGAGCCTTTAATCACATTCTTTACCAAGTGCAATCATAAAAAGTCTAATATCTTCATTTTTTCCACAGACATAGCTATTACCCTCGAAAACTAAAACTTTTGAAATAGGAAAAGAGCCTTTAATCACATTCGTTACCATTTGCAATCATAAAATAGTCTAATTTCTTCAGTTTTTCAACATACGTAGCTATTACCCTCGAAAACTAAAGCTTTTGACATACGTAAAGAGCCTTTAATCACATTCTTTACCATTTGCAATCATAAAATTGTCTAATATCTTCATTTTTTCAACATACGTAGCTATTACCCTCGAGAACTAAAACTTTTGACATAGAAAAAGAGCCTTTAATCACATTCTTTACCATGCGCAATCATAAAATTGTCTAATATCTTAATTTTTTCAACATACGTATTTATTACCCTCGAAAACTAAAACTTTTGACATAGGAAAAGAGCCTTTAATCACATTCTTTACCATGTGCAATCATAAAATAGTCTAATATCTTCATTTTTTCAACATACGTAGCTATTACCCTCGAAAACTAAAATTTTGAAATAGGAAAAGAGCCTTTAATCACATTCTTTACCATGTGCAATCATAAAATAGTCTAATATCTTCATTTTTTCAACATACGTAGCTATTACCCTCGAAAACTAAAACTTTTGAAATAGGAAAAGAGCCTTTAATCACATTCTTTACCATTTGCAATCATAAAATAGTCTAATATCTTCATTTTTTCAACATACGTAGCTATTACCCTCGAAAACTAAAACTTTTGAAATAGGAAAAGAGCCTTTAATCACATTCTTTACCATTTGCAATCATAAAATAGTCTAATATCTTCATTTTTTCAACATACGTAGCTATTACCCTCGAAAACTAAAACTTTTGACATAAAAAAAGAGCCTTTAATCACATTCTTTACCATTTCCGCTCATAAAATAGTCTAATATCTTCATTTTTTCAACATACGTAGCTATTACCCTCGAAAACTAAAACTTTTGAAATAGGAAAAGAGCCTTTAATCACATTCTTTACCAAGTGCAATTATAAAATAGTCTAATATCTTCATTTTTTCAACATACGTAGCTATTACCCTCGAAAACTAAAACTTTTGAAATAGGAAAAGAGCCTTTAATCACATTCTTTACCATGTGCAATTATAAAATAGTCTAATATCTTCATTTTTTCAACATACGTAGCTATTACCCTCGAAAACTAAAACTTTTGACATAGAAAAAGAGCCTTTAATCACATTCTTTACCAATTGCAATCATAAAATAGTCTAATATATTCATTTTTTCAACATACGTAGCTATTACCCTCAAAAACTAAAACTTTTGACATAGAAAAAGAGCCTTTAATCACATTCTTTACCATTTGCAATCATAAAATAATCTAATATCTTCATTTTTCCAACATACGTATTTATTACCCTCGAAAACTAAAACTTTTGACATAGGAAAAGAGCCTTTAATCACATTCTTTACCATGTGCAATCATAAAATAGTCTAATATCTTCATTTTTTCAACATACGTAGGTATTACCCTCGAAAACTAAAACTTTTGACATAGGAAAAGAGCCTTTAATCACATTCTTTACCATTTGCAATTATAAAATAGTCTAATATCTTCATTTTTTCAACATACGTAGCTACTACCCTCGAAAACTAAAACTTTTGACATAGGAAAAGACCCTTTAATCACATTCTTTACCATTTGCAATCATAAAATAGTCTAATATCTTCATTTTTTCAACATACGTAGCTATTACCCTCGAAAACTAAAACTTTTGACATAGGAAAAGAGCCTTTAATCACATTCTTTACCATGCGCAATCATAAAATTTTCTAATATCTTAATTTTTTCAACATACCTATTTATTACCCTCGAAAACTAAAACTTTTGACATAGGAAAAGAGCCTTTAATCACATTCTTTACCATGTGCAATCATAATATAGTCTAATATCTTCATTTTTCCAACATACGTAGCTATTACCCTCGAAAACTAAAACTTTTGAAATAGGAAAAGAGCCTTTAATCACATTCTTTACCATTTGCAATCATAAAATAGTCTAATATCTTCATTTTTTCAACAAACGTAGCTATTACCCTCGAAAACTAAAACTTTTGAAATAGGAAAAGAGCCTTTAATCACATTTTTTACCATTTGCAATCATAAAATAGTATAATATCTTCATTTTTTCAACATACGTAGCTATTACCCTCGAAAACTAAAACTTTTGAAATAGGAAAAGAGCCTTTAATCACATTCTTTACCATGTGCAATCATAAAATAGTCTAATATCTTCATTTTTCAACATACGTAGCTATTACCCTCGAAAACTAAAACTTTTGAAATAGGAAAAGAGCCTTTAATCACATTCTTTACCATATGCAATCATAAAATAGTCTAATATCTTCATTTTTTCAACATACGTAGCTATTACCCTCGAAAACTAAAACTTTTGAAATAGGAAAAGAGCCTTTAATCACATTCTTTACCATGTGCAATCATAAAATAGTCTAATATCTTCATTTTTTCAACATACATAGCTCTTACCCCCGAAAACTAAAACTTTTGAAATAGGAAAAGAGCCTTTAATCACATTCTTTACCATGTGCAATCATAAAATAGTCTATTATCTTCATTTTTTCAACATACGTAGCTATTACCCTCGAAAACTAAAACTTTTGAAATAGGAAAAGAGCCTTTAATCACATTCTTTACCATTTGCAATCATAAAATAGTCTAATATCTTCATTTTTTCAACATACGTAGCTATTACCCTCGAAAACTAAAACTTTTGAAATAGGAAAAGAGCCTTTAATCACATTCTTTACCATATGCAATCGTAAAATAGTCTAATATCTTCATTTTTTCGACATACGTAGCTCTAACCCCGAAAACTAAAACTTTTGAAATAGGAAAAGAGCCTTTAATCACATTCTTTACCAAGTGCAATCATAAAAAGTCTAATATCTTCATTTTTTCCACAGACATAGCTATTACCCTCGAAAACTAAAACTTTTGAAATAGGAAAAGAGCCTTTAATCACATTCGTTACCATTTGCAATCATAAAATAGTCTAATTTCTTCAGTTTTTCAACATACGTAGCTATTACCCTCGAAAACTAAAACTTTTGACATACGAAAAGAGCCTTTAATCACATTCTTTACCATTTGCAATCATAAAATTGTCTAATATCTTCATTTTTTCAACATACATAGCTATTACCCTCGAAAACTAAAACTTTTGAAATAGGAAAAGAGCCTTTAATCACATTCTTTAGCATGTGCAATCATAAAATAGTCTAATATCTTCATTTTTTCAATAGATATAGCTATTACCCTCGAAAACTAAAACTTTTGAAATAGGAAAAGAGCCTTTAATCACATTCTTTACCATTTGCAATCATATAATAGTCTATTATCTTCATTTTTTCAACAGACCTAGCTATTACCCTCGAAAACTAAAACTTTTGAAATCGGAAAAGAGCCTTTAATCACATTCTTTACCATGTGCAATCATAAAATAGTCTAATATCTTCATTTTTTCAACATACCTAGCTATTACCCTCGAAAACTAAAACTTTTGAAATAGGAAAAGAGCCTTTAATCACATTCTTTACCATTTGCAATCATAAAATAGTCTAATATCTTCATTTTTTCAACAAACGTAGCTATTACCCTCAAAAACTAAAACTTTTGAAATAGGAAAAGAGCCTTTAATCACATTCTTTACCATTTGCAATCATAAAATAGTCTAATATCTTCATTTTTTCAACATACGTAGCTATTACCCTCGAAAACAAAAATTTTGAAATAGGAAAAGAGCCTTTAATCACATTCTTTACCATGCGCAATCATAAAATAGTCTAATATCTTCATTTTTTCAACATACTAGCTATTACCATCGAAAACTAAAACTTTTGAAATAGGAAAAGAGCCTTTAATCACATTCTTTAGTATGTGCAATCATAAAATAGTCTAATATCTTCATTTTTTCAACATACGTAGCTCTTACCCCCGAAAACTAAAACTTTTGAAATAGGAAAAGAGCCTTTAATTCACATTCTTTACCATGTTCAATCATAAAAAGTCTAATATCTTCATTTTTTCCACAGACATAGCTATTACCCTCGAAAACTAAAACTTTTGAAATAGGAAAAGAGCCTTTAATCACATTCGTTACCATTTGCAATCATAAAATAGTCTAATTTCTTCAGTTTTTCATCATACGTAGCTATTACCCTCGAAAACTAAAACTTTTGACATACGAAAAGAGCCTTTAATCACATTCTTTACCATGTGCAATCATAAAATAGTCTAATATCTTCATTTTTTCAACATACATAGCTATTACCCTCGAAAACTGGAACTTTTGACATAGGAAAAGAGCCTTTAATCACATTCTTTACCATTTGCAATCATAAAATAGTCTAATATCTTCATTTTTTCAACATACGTAGCTATTACCATCGAAAACTAAAACTTTTGACATAGGAAAAGAGCCTTTAATCACATTCTTTACAATTTGCAATCATAAAATAGTCTAATATCTTGATTTTTTCAACATACGTAGCTATTAACCTCGAAAACTAAAACTTTTGACATAGGAAAAGAGCCTTTAATCACATTCTTTACCATTTGACATCATAAAATAGTCTAATATCTTCATTTTTTCAACATACGTAGCTATTACCCTTGAAAACTAAAACGTTTGACATAGGAAAAGAGCCTTTAAGCACATTCTTTACCATGTGCAATCATAAAATAGTCTAATATTTTCATTTTTCCAACATACGTAGCTATTACCCTCGAAAACTAAAACTTTTGACATAGGAAAAGAGCCTTTAATCACATTCTTTACCATTTGCAATCATAAAATAGTCTAATATCTTCATTTTTTCAACATACGTAGCTATTACCCACGAAAATTAAAACTTTTGACATAGGAAAAGAGCCTTTAAGCACATTCTTTACCATGTGCAATCATAAAATAGTCTAATATTTTTATTTTCCAACATACGTAGCTATTACCCTCGAAAACTAAAACTTTTGAAATAGGAAAAGAGCCTTTAATCAGATTCTTTACCATGTGCAATCATAAAATAGTCTAATATGTTCATTTTTTCAACATACGTAGCTATTACCCTCGAAAACTAAAACTTTTGAAATAGGAAAAGAGCCTTTAATCACATTCTTTACCATTTGCAATCATAAAATTGTCTAATATCTTCATTTTTTCAACATACATAGCTATTACCCTCGAAAACTAAAACTTTTGAAATAGGAAAAGAGCCTTTAATCACATTCTTTAGCATGTGCAATCATAAAATAGTCTAATATCTTCATTTTTTTAAACAGATATAGCTATTACCCTCGAAAACTAAAACTTTTGAAATAGGAAAAGAGCCTTTAATCACATTCTTTACCATTTGCAATCATATAATAGTCTATTATCTTCATTTTTTCAACAGACCTAGCTATTACCCTTGAAAACTAAAACTTTTGAAATAGGAAAAGAGCCTTTAATCACATTCTTTACCATTTGCAATCATAAAATAGTCTAATATCTTCATTTTTTCAACATACGTAGCTATTACCCACGAAAATTAAAACTTTTGACATAGGAAAAGAGCCTTTAAGCACATTCTTTACCATGTGCAATCATAAAATAGTCTAATATCTTCATTTTTTCAACATACGTAGCTATTACCCTCGAAAACTAAAACTTTTGAAATAGGAAAAGGGCCTTTAATCACATTCTTTACCATGTGCAATCATAAAATAGTCTAATATCTTCATTTTTTCAACATACGTAGCTATTACCCTCGAAAACTAAAACTTTTGACATAGGAAAAGAGCCTTTAATCACATTCTTTACCATTTGCAATCATAAAATAGTCTAATATCTTTATTTTTTCAACATATGTAGCTATGACCTCGAAAACTCAAACTTTTGACATAGGAAAAGAGCCTTTAATCACATTCTTCACCATTTGCAATCATAAAATTGTCTAATATCTTCATTTTTTCAACATACGTAGCTATTACCCTCGAAAACTAAAACTTTTGACATAGCAAAAGAGCCTTTAAGCATATTCTTTACCATGTGCAATCATAAAATAGTCTAATATCTTCATTTTTCCAACATACGTAGCTATTACCCTCGAAAACTAAAACTTTTGACACAGGAAAAGAGCCTTTAATCACACTCTTTACCATTTGCAATCATAAAATAGTCTAATATCTTCATTTTTTCAACATACCTAGCTATTACCCTCGAAAACTAAAGCTTTTGACATAGGAAAAGAGCCTTTAATCACATTCTTTACCATTTGCAATCATAAAATTGTCTAATATCTTCATTTTTTCAACATACATAGCTATTACCCTCGAAAACTAAAACTTTTGACATAGTAAAAGAGCCTTTAATCACATTCTTTAGCATGTGCAATCATAAAGTAGTCTAATATCTTCATTTTTTCAACAAATATAGCTATTACCCTCGAAAACTAAAACTTTTGAAATAGGAAAAGAGCCTTTAATCACATTCTTTACCATGTGCAATCATAAAATAATCTAATATCTTCATTTTTTCAACATACCTAGCTATTACCCTCGAAAACTAAAACTTTTGAAATAGGAAAAGAGCCTTTAATCACATTCTTTACCATTTGCAATCATAAAATAGTCTAATATCTTCATTTTTTCAACAAACGTAGCTATTACCCTCGAAAAATAAAACTTTTGAAATAGGAAAAGAGCCTTTAATCACATTTTTTACCATTTGCAATCATAAAATAGTCTAATATCTTCATTTTTTCAACATACTTAGCTATTACCCTCGAAAACTAGAATTTTGAAATAGGAAAAGAGCCTTTAATCACATTCTTTACCATGCGCAATCATAAAATAGTCTAATATCTTCATTTTTTCAACATACGTAGCTATTACCCTCGAAAACTAAAACTTTTGAAATAGGAAAAGAGCCTTTAATCACATTCTTTAGTATGTGCAGTCATAAAATAGTCTAATATCTTCATTTTTTCAACATAAGTAGCTCTTACCCCCGAAAACTAAAACTTTTGAAATAGGAAAAGAGCCTTTATTCACATTCTTTACCATGTTCAATCATAAAAAGTCTAATATCTTCATTTTTTCCACAGACATAGCTATTACCCTCGAAAACTAAAACTTTTGAAATAGGAAAAGAGCCTTTAATCACATTCTTTACCATTTGCAATCATAAAATAGTCTAATATCTTCATTTTTCAACATACGTAGCTATTACCCTCGAAAACTAAAACTTTTGACATAGGAAAAGAGCCTTTAATCACATTCTTTACCATTTGCAATCATAAAATTGTCTAATATCTTCATTTTTTCAACATACGTAGCTATTACCCTCGAAAACTAAAACTTTTGAAATAGGAAAAGAGCCTTTAATCACATTCTTTAGTATGTGCAATCATAAAATAGTCTAATATCTTCATTTTTTCAACATATAGCTATTACCCTCGAAACTAAAACTTTTGAAATAGGAAAAGAGCCTTTAATCACATTCTTTACCATTTGCAATCATAAATAGTCTATTATCTTCATTTTTTCAACATACCTAGCTATTACCCTCGAAAACTAAAACTTTTGACATAGGAAAAGAGCCTTTAATCACATTCTTTACCATTTGCAATCATAAAATAGTCTAATATCTTCAGTTTTTTCAACATACGTAGCTATTACCCTCGAAAACTAAAACTTTTGACATAGGAAAAGAGCCTTTAATCACATTCTTTACCATTTGCAATCATAAAATAGTCTAATATCTTCATTTTTTCAACATACGTAGCTATTACCCTCGAAAACTAAAACTTTTGACATAGGAAAAGAGCCTTTAATCACATTCTTTACCATGTGCAATCATAAAATAGTCTAATATCTTCATTTTTCAACATACGTAGCTATTACCCTCGAAAACTAAAACTTTTGACATAGGAAAAGAGCCTTTAATCACATTCTTTACCATTTGCAATCATAAAATAGTCTAGTATCTTCATTTTTTCAACATACGTAGCTATTACCCTCGAAAACTAAAACTTTTGAAATAGGAAAAGAGCCTTTAATCACATTCAATAACCATGTGCAATCATAAAATAGTCTAATATCTTCATTTTTTCAACAAACGTAGCTATTACCCTCGAAAACTAAAACTTTTGAAATAGGAAAAGAGCCTTTAATCACATTCTTTACCATGCGCAATCATAAAATAGTCTAATATCTTCATTTTTTCAACAGACGTAGCTATTACCCTCGAAAACTAAAACTTTTGAAATAGGAAAAGAGCCTTTAATCACATTCTTTACCATTTGCAATCATAAAATAGTCTAATATCTTCATTTTTTCAACATACGTAGCTATTACCCTCGAAAACTAAAACTTTTGAAATAGGAAAAGAGCCTTTAATCACATTCTTTAGTATGTGCAATCATAAAATAGTCTAATATCTTCATTTTTTCCACAGACATAGCTATTACCCTCGAAAACTAAAACTTTTGAAATAGGAAAAGAGCCTTTAATCACATTCTTTACCATTTGCAATCATAAAATAGTCTAATTTCTTCATTTTTTCAACATACGTAGCTATTACCCTCGAAAACTAAAACTTTTGAAATAGGAAAAGAGCCTTTAATCACATTCTTTACCATGTGCAATCATAAAGTAGTCTAATATCTTCATTTTTTCAACAAATATAGCTATTACCCTCGAAAACTAAAACTTTTGAAATAGGAAAAGAGCCTTTAATCACATTCTTTACCATGTGCAATCATAAAATAGTCTAATATCTTCATTTTTTCAACATACCTAGCTATTACCCTCGAAAACTAAAACTTTTGACATAGGAAAAGAGCCTTTAATCACATTCTTTACCATTTGCAATCATAAAATAGTCTAATATCTTCATTTTTTCAACATACGTAGCTATTACCCTCGAAAACTAAAACTTTTGACATAGGAAAAGAGCCTTTAATCACATTCTTTACCATGTGCAATCATAAAATAGTCTAATATCTTCATTTTTCCAACATACGTAGCTATTACCCTCGAAACTAAAACTTTTGACATAGGAAAAGAGCCTTTAATCACATTCTTTACCATTTGCAATCATAAAATAGTCTAATATCTTCATTTTTTCAACATACGTAGCTATTACCCTCGAAAACTAAAACTTTTGACATAGGAAAAGAGCCTTTAATCACATTCTTTACCATTTGCAATCATAAAATTGTCTAATATCTTCATTTTTTCAACATACATAGCTATTACCCTCGAAAACTAAAACTTTTGAAATAGGAAAAGAGCCTTTAATCACATTCTTTAGCATGTGCAATCATAAAATAGTCTAATATCTTCATTTTTTCAACAAATATAGCTATTACCCTCGAAAACTAAAACTTTTGAAATAGGAAAAGAGCCTTTAATCACATTCTTTACCATTTGCAATCATATAATAGTCTATTATCTTCATTTTTTCAACAGACCTAGCTATTACCCTCGAAAACTAAAACTTTTGAAATAGGAAAAGAGCCTTTAATCACATTTTTTACCATTTGCAATCATAAAATAGTCTAATATCTTCATTTTTTCAACATACTTAGCTATTACCCCTCGAAAACTAGAATTTTGAAATAGGAAAAGAGCCTTTAATCACATTCTTTACCATGCGCAATCATAAAATAGTCTAATATCTTCATTTTTTCAATATACGTAGCTATTACCCTCGAAAACTAAAACTTTTGAAATAGGAAAAGAGCCTTTAATCACATTCTTTAGTATGTGTAATCATAAAATAGTCTAATATCTTCATTTTTTCAACATACGTAGCTCTTACCCCCGAAAACTAAAACTTTGAAATAGGAAAAGAGCCTTTATTCACATTCTTTACCATGTTCAATCATAAAAAGTCTAATATCTTCATTTTTTCCACAGACATAGCTATTACCCTCGAAAACTAAAACTTTTGAAATAGGAAAAGAGCCTTTAATCACATTCGTTACCATTTGCAATCATAAAATAGTCTAATTTCTTCAGTTTTTCAACATACGTAGCTATTACCCTCGAAAACTAAAACTTTTGACATACGAAAAGAGCCTTTAATCACATTCTTTACCATTTGCAATCATAAAATTGTCTAATATCTTCATTTTTTCAACATACGTAGCTATTACCCTCGAAAACTAAAACTTTTGAAATAGGAAAAGAGCCTTTAATCACATTCTTTAGTATGTGCAATCATAAAATAGTCTAATATCTTCATTTTTTCAACAGATATAGCTATTACCCTCGAGAACTAAAACTTTTGAAATAGGAAAAGAGCCTTTAATCACATTCTTTACCATTTGCAATCATATAATAGTCTATTATCTTCATTTTTTCAACAGACCTAGCTATTACCCTCGAAAACTAAAACTTTTGAAATAGGAAAAGAGCCTTTAATCACATTCGTTACCATTTGCAATCATAAAATAGTCTAATTTCTTCAGTTTTTCAACATACGTAGCTATTACCCTCGAAAACTAAAACTTTTGACATACGAAAAGAGCCTTTAATCACATTCTTTACCATTTGCAATCATAAAATTGTCTAATATCTTCATTTTTCAACATACGTAGCTATTACCCTCGAAAACTAAAACTTTTGAAATAGGAAAAGAGCCTTTAATCACATTCTTTAGCATGTGCAATCATAAAATAGTCTAATATCTTCATTTTTCAACAGATATAGCTATTACCCTCGAAAACTAAAACTTTTGAAATAGGAAAAGAGCCTTTAATCACATTCTTTACCATTTGCAATCATATAATAGTCTATTATCTTCATTTTTTCAACAGACCTAGCTATTACCCTCGAAAACTAAAACTTTTGAAATAGGAAAAGAGCCTTTAATCACATTCTTAACCATTTGCAATCATAAAATAGTCTAATATCTTCATTTTTTCAACAAACGTAGCTATTACCCTCAAAAACTAAAACTTTTGAAATAGGAAAAGAGCCTTTAATCACATTCTTTACCATGCGCAATCATAAAATAGTCTAATATCTTCATTTTTTCAACAGACATAGCTATTACCCTCGAAAACTAAAACTTTTGAAATAGGAAAAGAGCCTTTAATCACATTCGTTACCATTTGCAATCATAAAATAGTCTAATTTCTTCAGTTTTTCATCATACGTAGCTATTACCCTCGAAAACTAAAACTTTTGAAATAGGAAAAGAGCCTTTAATCAAATTCTTTAGTATGTGCAATCATAAAACAGTCTAATATCTTCATTTTTTCCACAGACATAGCTATTACCCTCGAAAACTAAAACTTTTGAAATAGGAAAAGAGCCTTTAATCACATTCGTTACCATTTGCAATCATAAAATAGTCTAATTTCTTCAGTTTTTCATCATACGTAGCTATTACCCTCGAAAACTAAAACTTTTGACATAGGAAAAGAGCCTTTAATCACATTCTTTAGCATGTGCAATCATAAAGTAGTCTAATATCTTCATTTTTTCAACAAATATAGCTATTACCCTCGAAAACTAAAACTTTGAAATAGGAAAAGAGCCTTTAATCACATTCTTTACCATTTGCAATCATATAATAGTCTATTATCTTCATTTTTTCAACAGACCTAGCTATTACCCTCGAAAACTAAAACTTTTGACATAGGAAAAGAGCCTTTAATCACATTCTTTACCATTTGCAATCATAAAATAGTCTAATATCTTCATTTTTTCAACATACGTAGCTATTACCCTCGAAAACTAAAACTTTTGACATAGCAAAAGAGCCTTTAAGCACATTCTTTACCATGTGCAATCATAAAATAGTCTAATATCTTCATTTTTCCAACATACGTAGCTATTACCCTCGAAAACTAAAACTTTTGACATAGGAAAAGAGCCTTTAATCACACTCTTTACCATTTGCAATCATAAAATAGTCTAATATCTTCATTTTTTCAACATACGTAGCTATTACCCTCGAAAACTAAAGCTTTTGACATAGGAAAAGAGCCTTTAATCACATTCTTTACCATTTGCAATCATAAAATTGTCTAATATATTCATTTTTTCAACATACATAGCTATTACCCTCGAAAACTAAAACTTTTGACATAGGAAAAGAGCCTTTAATCACATTCTTTAGCATGTGCAATCATAAAGTAGTCTAATATCTTCATTTTTTCAACAAATATAGCTATTACCCTCGAAAACTAAAACTTTTGAAATAGGAAAAGAGCCTTAAATCACATTCTTTACCATTTGCAATCATATAATAGTCTATTATCTTCATTTTTTCAACAGACCTAGCTATTTCCCTCGAAAACTAACAGTTTTGAAATAGGAAAAGAGCCTTTAATCACATTCTTTACCATGTGCAATCATAAAATAATCTAATATCTTCATTTTTTCAACATACCTAGCTATTACCCTCGAAAACTAAAACTTTTGAAATAGCAAAAGAGCCTTTAATCACATTCTTTACCATTTGCAATCATAAAATAGTCTAATATCTTCATTTTTTCAACAAACGTAGCTATTACCCTCGAAAACTAAACTTTTGAAATAGGAAAAGAGCCTTTAATCACATTCTTTACCATTTGCAATCATAAAATAGTCTAATATCTTCATTTTTTCAACATACTTAGGTATTACCCTCGAAAACTAGAATTTTGAAATAGGAAAAGAGCCTTTAATCACATTCTTTACCATGCGCAATCATAAAATAGTCTAATATCTTCATTTTTTCAACATACGTAGCTATTACCCTCGAAAACTAAAACTTTTGAAATAGGAAAAGAGCCTTTAATCACATTCTTTAGTATGTGCAATCATAAAATAGTCTAATATCTTCATTTTTTCAACATTACGTAGCTCTTACCCCCGAAAACTAAAACTTTTGAAATAGGAAAAGAGCCTTTATTCACATTCTTTACCATGTTCAATCATAAAAAGTCTAATATCTTCATTTTTTCCACAGACATAGCTATTACCCTCGAAAACTAAAACTTTTGAAATAGGAAAAGAGCCTTTAATCACATTCGTTACCATTTGCAATCATAAAATAGTCTAATTTCTTCAGTTTTTCAACATACGTAGCTATTACCCTCGAAAACTAAAACTTTTGACATACGAAAGAGCCTTTAATCACATTCTTTACCATTTGCAATCATAAAATTGTCTAATATCTTCATTTTTTCAACATACGTAGCTATTACCCTCGAAAACTAAAACTTTGAAATGGAAAAGAGCCTTTAATCACATTCTTTAGTATGTGCAATCATAAAATAGTCTAATATCTTCATTTTTTCAACAGACATAGCTATTACCCTCGAAAACTAAAACTTTTGAAATAGGAAAAGAGCCTTTAATCACATTCTTTACCATTTGCAATCATATAATAGTCTATTATCTTCATTTTTTCAACAGACCTAGCTATTACCCTCGAAAACTAAAACTTTTGAAATAGGAAAAGAGCCTTTAATCACATTCGTTACCATTTGCAATCATAAAATAGTCTAATTTCTTCAGTTTTTCAAAATACGTAGCTATTACCCTCGAAAACTAAAACTTTTGACATACGAAAAGAGCCTTTAATCACAT
>NW_027066609.1:0-17854 GCF_032884065.1 Artemia franciscana
GCTACGTATGTTGAAAAAATGAAGATATTAGACTATTTTATGATTGCACATGGTAAAGAATGTGATTAAAGGCTCATTTCCTATTTCAAAAGTTTTAGTTTTCGAGGGTAATAGCTACGTATGTTGAAAAAATGAAGATATTAGACTATTTTATGATTGCAAATGGTAAAGAATGTGATTAAAGGTTCTTTTCCTATTTCAAAAGTTTTAGTTTTCGAGGGTAATAGCTACGTATGTTGAAAAAATGAAGATATTAGACTATTTTATGATTGCAAATGGTAAAGAATGTGATTAAAGGCTCTTTTCCTATTTCAAAAGTTTTAGTTTTCGAGGGTAATAGCTACGTATGTTGAAAAAATGAAGATATTAGACAATTTTATGATTGCACATGGTAAAGAATGTGATTAAAGGCTCTTTTCCTATTTCAAAAGTTTTAGTTTTCGAGGGTAATAGCTACGTATGTTGAAAAAATGAAGATATTAGACTATTTTATGATTGCAAATGGTAAAGAATGTGATTAAAGGATCTTTTCCTATTTCAAAAGTTTTAGTTTTCGAGGGTAATAGCTACGTATGTTGAAAAAATGAAGTTATTAGACAATTTTATGATTGCATATGGTAAAGAATGTGATTAAAGGCTCTTTTCCTATTTCAAAAGTTTTAGTTTTCGAGGTTAATAGCTACGTATGTTGAAAAAATGAAGATATTAGACAATTTTATGATTGCACATGGTAAAGAATGTGATTAAAGGTTCTTGTCCTATTTCAAAAGTTTTAGTTTTCGAGGGTAATAGCTACGTATGTTGAAAAAAAATGAACATACTAGACTATTTTATGATTGCACATGGTAAAGAATGTGATTAAAGGCTCTTTTCCTATTTCAAAAGTTTTAGTTTTCGAGGGTAATAGCTAGGTATGTTGAAAAAATGAAGATATTAGACAATTTTATGATTGCACATGGTAAAGAATGTGATTAAAGGCTTTTTTCCTATTTCAAAAGTTTTAGTTTTCGAGGGTAATAGCTACGTATGTTGAAAAAATGAAGATATTAGACTATTTTATGATTGCACATCGTAAAGAATGTGATTAAAGGCTCTTTTCCTATTTCAAAAGTTTTAGTTTTCGAGGGTAATAGCTACGTATGTTGAAAAAATTAAGATATTAGACTATTTTATGATTGCAAATGGTAAAGAATGTGATTAAAGGCTCTTTTCCTATTTCAAAAGTTTTAGTTTTCGAGGGTAATAGCTACGTATGTTGAAAAAATGAAGATTTTAGACTATTTTATGATTGCAAATGGTAAAGAATGTGATTAAAGGCTCTTTTCCTATTTCAAAAGTTTTAGTTTTCGAGGGTAATAGCTACGTATGTTGAAAAAATGAAGATATTAGACTATTTTATGATTGCAAATGGTAAAGAATGTGATTAAAGGCTATTTTCCTATTTCAAAAGTTTTAGTTTTCGAGGGTAATAGCTACGTATGTTGAAAAAATGAAGATATTAGACTATTTTATGATTGCACATGGTAAAGAATGTGATTAAAGGCTCTTTCCTATTTCAAAAGTTTTAGTTTTCGCGGGTAATAGCTACGTATGTTGAAAAAATGAAGATATTAGACTATTTTATGATTGCAAATGGTAAAGAATGTGATTAAAGGCTCTTCCTATTTCAAAAGTTTTAGTTTTCGAGGGTAATAGCTACGTATGTTGAAAAAATGAAGATATTAGACTATTTTATGATTGCAAATGGTAAAGAATGTGATTAAAGGCTCTTCCTATTCCAAAAGTAGTAGTTTTCGAGGGTAATAGCTACGTATGTTGAAAAAATGAAGATATTAGACTATTTTATGATTGCAAATGGTAAAGAATGTGATTATAGGCTCTTCCTATTTCAAGAGTTTTAGTTTTCGAGGGTAATAGTTACGTATGTTGAAAAAATGAAGATATTAGACTATTTTATGATTGCAAATGGTAAAGAATGTGATTAAAGGCTCTTTTCCTATTTCAAAAGTTTTAGTTTTCGAGGGTAATAGCTACGTATGTTGAAAAAATGAAGATATTAGACTATTTTATGATTGCACATGGTAAAGAATGTGATTAAAGGCTCTTTTCCTATTTCAAAAGTTTTAGTTTTCGAGGGTAATAGCTACGTATGTTGAAAAAATGAAGATATTAGACTATTTTATGGTTGCAAATGGTAAAGAATGTGATTAAAGGCTCTTTTCCTATTTCAAAAGTTTTAGTTTTCGAGGGTAATAGCTACTTATGTTGAAAAAATGAAGATATTAGACTATTTTATGATTGCAAATGGTAAAGAATGTGATTAAAGGCTCTTTTCCTATTTCAAAAGTTTTAGTTTTCGAGGGTAATAGCTACGTATGTTGAAAAAATGAAGATATTAGACTATTTTATGATTGCACATGGTAAAGAATGTGATTAAAGGCTCTTTTTCTATTTCAAAGTTTTAGTTTTCGAGGGTAATAGCTACGTATGTTGAAAAAATGAAGATATTAGACTATTTTATGATCGCAAATGATAAAGAATGTGATTAAAGGCTCTTTTCCTATGTCAAAAGTTTTAGTTTTCGAGGGTAATAGCTTTGTCTGTGGAAAAAATGAAGATATTAGACTATTTTATGATTACTACCACTACTATTAATAACTCACTGCAGCACCAAGCCGCCTGAGGCCAACACAGCTACGCACGCTCCTCCTCCAACCTAATCTATTTAAAGCCTCCCTCTTTACACCCTCCCAGGAAGTTCCCATTTCCTTTAAATCCTTATTTATGACATCCTCCCAACCCAGACAAGGACGACCTGCTTTCCGTGTAGCCCCAGACGGTTGGCCAAAAAGGACAATCTTCGGTAATCTGTCATCCTTCATCCGTAGAACGTGGCCTAGCCATCTTAACCTTTCTTTCATTATAGCCCCAGAAAGCGGGATTGAACCACACTTTTCTTACAACCTACTGTTTGAAATACGGTCAGTCAGCCGGGTACCCAGAACAATTCGTAGGCAATTTCTCTGGAAAACATCTAGTAAATTTTCATCTGCTTTTCGGAGTGTCCATGCTTCAGAGCCATATTTGACCACTGTCATCACTGTAGCTTCCAATATTCTAATCTTGGTTTGTAGGCTTATCTTTCTATTCTTCCAAACTTTTTTTAACTGTGAAAAAACACCCTGAGCTTTAGCTATTCTACTTTTAACATCTTCACTGCTCCCACCATCTTTACTGATAATACTACCAAGGTAACTGAAGCTCCCAACCTGATCAATCTTTTCGTTACCTAAGGTCACCTGTTCATCTTCACTTATTCCTAACCTTAGTGACTTAGTCTTCTTAACATTAATTTTCAAGCCTATTTTAGCACCCTGAACTCGTAAAACCTCTAAAAATTCATTCATTTTGCTCACACTTTCATCTAATATGCTTAAATCATCAGCATAATCTAAGTCTAGGAGCGTTCTTCCTCCCCATTTGATTCCATGGTCTCCAATTGCCTTTCCTGTGCTCCTTAAGACGAAGTCCATCAAAATGATCCATATAAAGGGGGATAGAACACAACCCTGCTTAACTCCTGATTTAATACAAAACCAGTTGATAACCTCATTTCCTACCTTAACCGCAGCAGTATTATTCTCGTACATAGCGCAAATCACTTTAATGTATTTTTCTGGTATACCATATAACGATAAGACCTTTGTTAACGCTGTTCTATCAACAGAATCGAAAGCTTGCTCATAATCGATAAAACTAAGGACCAAAGGTGTTTGACAACGAAGGGACTTCTCAATTATTAACCTAAGAGTGAAAACATGGTCGACACATCCTCTACCTTTTCTAAAACCGCATTGTTCTTCCCTTAAAACTTTGTCTACAGCATGTCTCAGTCTAAAAAGTATCATATTACTCAGTAATTTGCTACCTACAGAGACCAGACTAATGCCTCGATAATTCCGACATTCACTCTTGTCACCTTTCTTATACAGTGGTTTAATTAAGGTTTTCCTAAAATCATTGGGTACTTCCCCTTTTTCATAAATCATGTTCATAATCTTCAGTAGCTTATTCCTAACCTCAGAGCCACCATATTTAAGGAACTCATTAATCATACTATCAGCACCTGGGGCCTTATTATTTTTTAATCCTTCTAGTACTGTCGCTAATTCTTCCTCACTAAACAAATCTTCCTTCACATCCAAGGTATCACAAACTTTTTCATTTTCATCTATATCTTTTCCTGCAACTGTATCTCGGTTTAGCACATTCTCAAAATGTTCCACCCATCTTTCTTTAACTTTTTCCTTATCACTAATTGTGACCCCATTTCTATCTTTAACTGGGACTAGTCCGGATCGGCTACTCCCTTTCCATTTATTAACATGCCAGTATAATATTTTACTATTATGCCGTCTAGCCGCATCTTCCAGATCCTCAGCAATTTTATCCATCGCCTCCATTTCACATCTCCTTAGTTCATATTTTAATGCTTTCTCCACTTTCTTTACATTCCTTTTGTTTTCATACGACCTATCGCTCAGATAATTCTTATACAAACCCCTTCTACTCTCTATTAAACCTAAAGCTTTTTCACTAATATTCCTAGTTGCTGTCTTAGCACTCTTCCCTAGGACACCATCAGCAACTTCACAAATTGTTTTTCTGAAATTATTCCATCCATCTTCCACATTGTCAAATTTTAAACCCTCAAGTTTAGTACTCAACTGTTCCTGGAATTGTTTTTTCAAATTTTCATCCTGAAGTCTACCAACATCATAACTTTCCGGGAGGGAGTTACTCTTCCGAAATTTCAGCTTTAAATTAACCTTAGACACTACTAGATGGTGGTCTTTACTTTTAACATCAATAACGGCACTCCTATACACCCTAGTATCTTGTATCGATCCTGCTAGTCTTCTGTTTACAATAACATAATCAATAAGGTTTGCTGTCTTACCATCACGTGAATACCATGTCAACTTATGGGCCATTTTGTGACCAAACACCGTATTGGTTATAACTAGGTTGTTATACCTACAAAATTGCAAAAGCCTATAGCCATTACTGTTTTCTTTTCCTACACCAAAATTACCTAGGCTAGGATACCATCTATCCCTATTTCTACCAACCTGGGCATTAAAATCTCCTAGCAAAAACACCATATTTCTACCTGGTACCCTGTCTATTTGCTCCTGTAACTGTAAGTAAAATTCATCTGGGTCACTAGTATCTCCATCAGTTGGTTCAATGGGGGCATATACTACTATAACTGATACCCTAAACTTTTTAGTCATAAAATGAGCAATTAGTATTCTATTATTAATACCTTCCCAGCCTAAACAAGACTTAGCAGCTTCCTTATTCATCATGAGCCCTACTCCCTGTCTATGTACCCCATCCTTCCTTCCTTAGTAAACAAATTCTATGTCACCTAATTTCATGCTTCCTACCCCTGGGATATGAGTTTCTGAAACTCCTAATAAATCCAGTTCAAACCGTCTGAATTCGTCAGTCAAAATGTCGACGCGATAGTCATTTTTTAACGTCGTAACATTCCAAGTTCCAATTTTCATGTTCTTTAAATCTTTGAAATTATTACGGGGAGGCAGCCCATAGTAGATAAATTAGCTAGGAAGAGGTTTTTCAGCCCGAAAACGCCCATCAAAACAAACCAAGCCCAGAAAATTATCCAATAATCAGAATCCCGTACGAGTGCTGTGTTGTTTACTAGGCTATAATTTCCTCGAGGGGCGCCACTCCTCAAGTGGGAAAAATTGACCGCAAGTTTCCCAGTCTTGCAGGTACCCCGAAAGGGTCGAGACAGCCCTTTACAGAGGCCGTTGTCCATAAATCTGGATCTTACGCCCTGCCGCAGTTGTCCTCCTATAGAGGATCCTCCCACGATGGTGTTCTGCTTCACCATGCAATTTAACCCATTACTGGGAGAAGGTTTGTAACTCATCTGACGCGTGAACACGGCAGTTGGCCCTGCTGAGTGTACATTTGAGGGGCCTTCTTCCTCCTCCACCTGAAATTATGACCCCCAGGGGAGGGTTTCCCAGTTTCTATTATGGGCCCCACTGGGACAAGGTCCTACTTGGCCTAAGCCTCCTATGGAGCTACTCTACCTATCTATAGGGCTTACATATATACATATATATATATACATATACATATATACATATACATATACATACATATACATACACACACACATACACACATACACACACATACACATACATACACATATACTCACTAACGTGCAAATATATACCCTGAATTGGTATAGGCTAGGTCTGTATATGGTGAATATTAATTTCCTTTCTGATGCAAATGCACAATAACTTTGGATTCAGGATGCAATTCTGACTATAGAGATAAGTATTTTTCTTACTTGAAATGTATGTGCAGAATTAGAAATTCTGCTGGTACTACAAAAGTAGACCTAAGTAGCCAATTTAGCCTGTCTGAAACATCTCACAAGCCAACCCCTTATAAAAAAACACCTTTGATAATTTAAATGAATAAGAAAACTTATTAGAAATTCTGCTGATACTGCAAAAGTAGACCTAAGTAGCCAATTTAGCCTGTTTGAAACATCTCACAAGCCAACACCCTATAGAAAACACCTTTGAGAATTTAAATGAAGAAGAAAACTTATTAGAGAGAATGTGATTAAAGACTCTTTTCCTATTTGAAAAGTTTTAGTTTTCGAGGGTAATAGCTACGTATGTTGAAAAAATGAAGATATTAGACTATTTTATGATTGCAAATGGTAAAGAATGTGATTAAAGGCTCTTTTTCTATGTCAAAAGTTTTATTTTTCGAGGGTAATAGCTACGTATGTTGAAAAAATGAAGATATTAGACAATTTTATGATTGCACATGGTAAAGAATGTGATTAAAGGCTCTTTTCCTATTTCAAAAGTTTTAGTTTTCGAGGGTAATAGCTACGTATTTTGAAAAAATGAAGATATTAGACTATTTTATGATTGCAAATGGTAAAGAATGTGATTAAAGGATCTTTTCCTATTTCAAAAGTTTTAGTTTTCGAGGGTAATAGCTAGGTCTGTGGAAAAAATGAAGATATTAGACTATTTTATGATTGCACATGGTAAAGAATATGATTAAAGGCTCTTTTCCTATTCCAAAAGTTTTAGTTTTCGAGGGTAATAGCTACGTATGTTGAAAAAATGAAGATATTAGACTATTTTATGATTGCAAATGGTAAAGAATATGATTAAAGGCTCTTTTCCTATTCCAAAAGTTTTAGTTTTCGAGGGTAATAGCTACGTATGTTGAAAAAATGAAGATATTAGACTATTTTATGATTGCAAATGGTAAAGAATGTGATTAAAGGCTCTTTTCCTATTTCAAAAGTTTTAGTTTTCGAGGGTAATAGCTACGTATGTTGAAACAATGAAGATATTAGACTATTTTATGATTGCAAATGGTAAAGAATGTGATTAAAGTCTCTTTTCCTATTTCAAAAGTTTTAGTTTTCGAGGGTAATAGCTACGTATGTTGAAAAAATGAAGACATTAGACTATTTTATGATTGCAAATGGTAAAAAATGAGATTAAAGGCTCTTTTCCTATTTCAAAAGTAGTAGTTTTCGAGGGTAATAGCTACGTATGTTGAAAAAATGAAGATATTAGACTATTTTATGATTGCAAAAATTGTAAAGAATGTGATTAAAGGCTCTTCCTATTTCAAAAGTGTTAGTTTTCGAGGGTCATAGCTACGTATGTTGGAAAAATGAAGATATTAGACTATTTTATGATTGCAAATGGTAAAGAATGTGATTAAAGGCTCTTTTCCTATTTCAAAAGTTTTAGTTTTCGATGGTAATAGCTACGTATGTTGAAAAAATGAAGATATTAGACTATTTTATGATTCCACATGGTAAAGAATGTGATTAAAGGCTCTTTTTCTATTTCAAAAGTTTTAGTTTTCGAGGGTAATAGCTATGTATGTTGAAAAAATGAAGATATTAGACTATTTTATGATTGCAAATGGTAAAGAATGTGATTAAAGGCTCTTTTCCTATTTCAAAAGTTTTAGTTTTCGAGGGTAATAGCTACATATGTTGAAAAAATGAAGATATTAGACTATTTTATGATTGCAAATGGTAAAGAATGTGATTAAAGGCTCTTCCTATTTCAAAAGTTTTACTTTTCGAGGGTAATAGCTACGTATGTTGAAAAAATGAAAATATTAGACAATTTTATGATTGCACATGGTAAAGAATGTGATTAAAGGCTCTTTTCCTATTTCAAAAGTTTTAGTTTTCGAGGGTAATAGCTATGTATGTTGAAAAAATGAAGATATTAGAATATTTTATGATTGCACATGGTAAAGAATGTGATTAAAGGTTCTTTTCCTATTTCAAAAGTTTTAGTTTTCGAGGGTAATAGCTACGTATGTTAAAAAAATGAAGATATTAGACTATTTTATTATTGCAAATGGTAAAGAATGTGATTAAACGCTCTTTTCCTATTTTAAAAGTTTTACTTTTCGAGGGTAATAGCTACGTATGTTGAAAAAATGAAGATATTAGACTATTTTGTGATTGCAAATGGTAAAGAATGTGATTAAAGGCTCTTTTCCTATTTCAAAAGTTTTAGTTTTCGAGGGTAATAGCTACGTATGTTGAAAAAATGAAGATATTAGACTATTTTATGATTGCAAATGGTAAAGAATGTGATTAAAGGCTCTTTTCCTATTTCAAAAGTTTTAGTTTTCGAGGGTAATAGCTACGTATGTTGAAAAAATGAAGATATTAGACTATTTTATGATTGTACATGGAAAAGAATGTGATTAAAGGCTCTTTTCCAATTTCAAAAGTTTTAGTTTTCGAGGGTAATTGCTACGTATGTTAAAAAAATGAGGATATTAGACTATTTTATGATTGCAAATGGTAAAGAATGTGATTAAAGTCTCTTTTCCTATTTCAAAAGTTTTAGTTTTCGAGGGTAATAGCTACGTATGTTGAAAAAATGAAGATATTAGACTATTTTATGATTGCACATGGTAAAGAATGTGATTAAAGGCTCTTTTCCCATTTCAAAAGTTTTAGTTTTCGAGGGTAATAGCTACGTATGTTGAAAAAATGAAGATATTAGACTATTTTATGATTGCACATGGTAAAGAATGTGATTAAAGGCTCTTTTCCTATTTCAAAAGTTTTAGTTTTCGAGGGTAATAGCTACGTACGTTGAAAAAATGAAGATATTAGACTATTTTATGATTGCAAATGGTAAAAAATGTGATTAAAGGCTCTTTTCCTATTTCAAAAGTAGTAGTTTTCGAGGGTAATAGCTACGTATGTTGAAAAAATGAAGATATTAGACTATTTTATGATTGCAAATGGTAAAGAATGTGATTAAAGGCTCTTCCTATTTCAAAAGTTTTAGTTTTCGAGGGTCATAGCTACGTATGTTGGAAAAATGAAGATATTAGACTATTTTATGATTGCAAATGGTAAAGAATTTGATTAAAGGCTCTTTTCCTATTTCAAAAGTTTTAGTTTTCGATGGTAATAGCTACGTATGTTGAAAAAATGAAGATATTAGACTATTTTATGATTGCACATGGTAAAGAATGTGATTAAAGGCTCTTTTTCTATTTCAAAAGTTTTAGTTTTCGAGGGTAATAGCTATGTATGTTGAAAAAATGAAGATATTAGACTATTTTATGATTGCAAATGGTAAAGAATTTGATTAAAGGCTCTTTTCCTATTTCAAAAGTTTTAGTTTTCGAGGGTAATAGCTACGTATGTTGAAAAAATGAAGATATTAGACTATTTTATGATTGCAAATGGTAAAGAATGTGATTAAAGGCTCTTTTCCTATTTCAAAAATTTTAGTTTTCGAGGGTAATAGCTACGTATGTTGAAAAAATTAAGATATTAGACTATTTTATGATTGCAAATGGTAAAGAATTTGATTAAAGGCTCTTTTCCTATGTCAAAAGTTTTAGTTTTCGAGGGTAATAGCTACGTATGTTGAAAAAATGAAGATATTAGACAATTTTATGATTGCACATGGTAAAGAAAGTGATTAAAAGCTCTTTTCCTATTTCAAAAGTTTTAGTTTTCGAGTTTAATAGCTACGTATGTTGAAAAAATGAAGATATTAGACTATTTTATGATTGCACATGGTAAAGAATATGATTAAAGGCTCTTTTTCTATTTCAAAAGTTTTAGTTTTCGAGGGTAATAGCTACGTATGTTGAAAAAATGAAGATATTAGACTATTTTATGATTGCAAATGGTAAAGAATGTGATTAAAGGCTCTTTTCCTATGTCAAAAGTTTTAGTTTTCGAGGGTAATAGCTTTGTCTGTGGAAAAAATGAAGATATTAGACTATTTTATGATTGCACATGGTAAAGAATGTGATTAAAGGCTCTTTTCCTATTTCAAAAGTTTTAGTTTTCGAGGGTAATAGCTACGTATGTTGAAAAAATGAAGATATTAGACTATTTTATGATTGCCCATGGTAAAGAATGTGATTAAAGGCTCTTTTCCTATGTCAAAAGTTTTAGTTTTCGAGGGTAATTGCTACGTATGTTGAAAAAATGAAGATATTAGACAATTTTATGATTGCACATGGTAAAGAATGTGATTAAAGGCTCTTTTCCTATTTCAAAAGTTTTAGTTTTCGAGGTTAATAGCTACGTATGTTGAAAAAATGAAGATATTAGACAATTTTATGATTGCACATGGTAAAGAATGTGATTAAAGGTTCTTGTCCTATTTCAAAAGTTTTAGTTTTCGAGGGTAATAGCTACGTATGTTGAACAAATGAACATATTAGACTATTTTATGATTGCACATGGTAAAGAATGTGATTAAAGGCTCTTTTCCTATTTCAAAAGTTTTAGTTTTCGAGGGTAATAGCTACGTATGTTGAAAAAATGAAGATATTAGACAATTTTATGATTTTCACCTGGTAAAGAATGTGATTAAAGGCTCTTTTCCTATTTCAAAAGTTTTAGTTTTCGAGGGTAATAGCTACGTATGTTGAAAAAATGAAGATATTAGACTATTTTATGATTGCACATGGTAAAGAATGTGATTAAAGGCTCTTTTCCTATTTCAAAAGTTTTAGTTTTCGAGGGTAATAGCTACGTATGTTGAAAAAATGAAGATATTAGACTATTTTATGATTGCAAATGGTAAAGAATGTGATTAAAGGCTCCTTTCCTATTTCAAAAGTTTTAGTTTTCGAGGGTAATAGCTACGTATGTTGAAAAAATGAAGATATTACACTATTTTATGATTGCAAATGGTAAAGAATGTGATTAAAGGTTCTTTTCCTATTTCAAAAGTTTTAGTTTTTGAGGGTAATAGCTACGTATGTTGAAAAAATGAAGATATTAGACTATTTTATGATTGCAAATGGTAAAGAATGTGATTAAAGGCTCTTTTCCTATTTCAAAAGTTTTAGTTTTCGAGGGTAATAGCTACGTATGTTGAAAAAATGAAGACATTAGACTATTTTATGATTGCAAATGGTAAAGAATGTGATTAAAGGCTCTTTTCCTATTTCAAAAGTTTTAGTTTTCGAGGGTAATAGCTACGTATGTTGAAAAAATGAAGATATTAGACTATTTTATGATTGCACATGGTAAAGAATGTGATTAAAGGCTCTTTTCCTATTTCAAAAGTTTTAGTTTTCGAGGGTAATATCTACGTATGTTGAAAAAATGAAGATATTTGACTATTTTATGATTGCACATGGTAAAGAATGTGATTAAAGGCTCTTTCCTATTTCAAAAGTTTTAGTTTTCGCGGGTAATAGCTACGTATGTTGAAAAAATGAAGATATTAGACTATTTTATGATTGCACATGGTAAAGAATGTGATTAAAGGCTCTTTTCCTATTTCAAAAGTTTTAGTTTTCGAGGGTAATAGCTACGTATGTTGAAAAAATGAAGATCTTAGACTATTTTATGATTGCAAATGGTAAGAAATGTGATTAAAAGCTCTTTTCCTATTTCAAAAGTAGTAGTTTTCGAGGGTAATAGCTACGTATGTTGAAAAAATGAAGATATTAGACTATTTTATGATTGCAAATGGTAAAGAATTTGATTAAAGGCTCTTCCTATTTCAAACGTTTTAGTTTTCGAGGGTATTAGCTACGTATGTTGAAAAAATGAAGATATTAGACTATTTTATGATTGCAAATGGTAAAGAATGTGATTAAAGGCTCTTTTCCTATTTCAAAAGTTTTAGTTTTCGAGGGTAATAGCTACGTATGTTGAAAAAATGAAGATATTAGACTATTTTATGATTGCAAATGGTAAAGAATGTGATTAAAGGCTCTTTTCCTATTTTAAAAGTTTTAGTTTTCGAGGGTAATAGCTACGTATGTTGAAAAAATTAAGATATTAGACTATTTTATGATTGCAAATTGTAAAGAATGTGATTAAAAGCTCTTTTCCTATGTCAAAAGTTTTAGTTTTCGAGGGTAGTAGCTACGAATGTTGAAAAAATGAAGATATTAGACTATTTTATGATTGCACATGGTAAAGAATGTGATTAAAGGCTCTTTCTCTATTTCAAAAGTTTTAGTTTTCGAGGGTAATAGCTACGTATGTTGAAAAAATGAAGATATTACACTATTTTATGATTGCAAATGGTAAAGAATGTGATTAAAGGCTCTTTTCCTATGTCAAAAGTTTTAGTTTTCGAGGGTAATAGCTACGTATGTTGAAAAAATGAAGATATTAGACTATTTTATGATTGCAAATGGTAAAGAATGTGATTAAAGGCTCTTTTCCTATGTCAAAAGTTTTAGTTTTCGAGGGTAATAGCTACGTATGTTGAAAAAATGAAGATATTAGACTATTTTATGACAGCAAATGGTAAAGAATTTGATTAAAGGCTCTTTTCCTATGTCAAAAGTTTTAGTTTTGAGGGTAATAGCTACGTATGTGGAAAAAATGAAGATATTAGACTATTTTATGATTGCAAATGGTAAAGAATGTGATTAAAGGCTCTTTTCCTATGTCAAAAGTTTTAGTTTTCGAGGGTAATAGCTATGTATGTTGAAAAAATGAAGATATTAGACTATTTTATGACTGCAAATGGTAAAGAATGTGATTAAAGGCTCTTTTCCTATTTCAAAAGTTTTAGTTTTCGAGGTTAATAGCTACGTATGTTGAAAAAATGAAGATATTAGACTATTTTATGATTGCACATGGTAAAAAATGTGATTAAAGGCTCTTTTCCTATTTCAAAAGTTTTAGTTTTCGAGGGTAATAGCTACGTATGTTGAAAAAATGAAGATATTAGACTATTTTATGATTGCAAATGGTAAAGAATGTGATTAAAGGCTCTTTTCCTATTTAAAAAGTTTTAGTTTTCGAGGGTAATAGCTACGTATGTTGAAAAAATGAAGATATTAGACTATTTTATGATTGCAAATGGTAAAGAATGTGATTAAAGGCTCTTTTACCATTTCAAAAGTTTTAGTTTTCGAGGGTAATAGCTAAGTATGTTGAAAAAATGAAGATATTAGACTATTTTATGATTGCAAATGGTAAAGAAAGTGATTAAAGGCTCTTTCCTATGTCAAAAGTTTTAGTTTTCGAGGGTAATAGCTACGTATGTTGAAAAAATGAAGATATTAGACAATTTTATGATTGCACATGGTAAAGAATGTGATTAAAGGCTCTTTTCCTATTTCAAAAGTTTTAGTTTTCGAGGGTAATAGCTACGTAGGTTGAAAAAATGAAGATATTAGACTATTTTATGATTGCACATGGTAAAGAATTTGATTAAAGGCTCTTTTTCTATTTCAAAAGTTTTAGTTTTCGAGGGTAATAGCTACGTATGTTGAAAAAATGAAGATATTAGACTATTTTATGATTGCAAATGGTAAAGAATGTGATTAAAGGCTCTTTTCCTATGTCAAAAGTTTTAGTTTTCGAGGGTAATAGCTACGTATGTTGAAAAAATGAAGATATTAGACTATTTTATGATTGCAAATGGTAAAAAATGTGATTAAAGGCTCTTTTCCTATTTCAAAAGTAGTAGTTTTCGAGGATAATAGCTACGTATTTTTAAAAAATCAAGATATTAGACTATTTTATGAATGCAAATGGTAAAGAATGTGATTAAAGGCTCTTCCTATTTCAAAAGTTTTAGTTTTCGAGGGTAATAGCTACGTATGTTGAAAAAATGAAGATATTAGACTATTTTATGATTGCAAATGGTAAAGAATGTGATTAAAGGTTCTTTTCCTATTTCAAAAGTTTTAGTTTTCGAGGGTAATAGCTACGTGTGTGGAAAAAATGAAGATATTAGACTATTTTATGATTGCACATGGTAAAGAATGTGATTAAAGGCTCTTTTCCTATTTCAAAAGTTTTAGTTTTCGAGGGCAATAGCTAAGTATGTTGAAAAATGAAGATATTAGACTATTTTATGATTGCAAATGGTAAAGAATGTGATTAAAGGCTCTTTTCCTATTTCAAAAGTTTTAGTTTTCGAGGGTAATAGCTAAGTAGGTTGAAAAAATGAAGATATTAGACTATTTTATGATTGCAAATGGTAAAGAATGTGATTACATTCTCTTTTCCTATTTCAAAAGTCTTAGTTTTCGAGGGTAATAGCTACGTATGTTGAAAAAATGAAGATATTAGACTATTTTATGATTGCAAATGGTAAAGAATGTGATTAAAGGCTCTTTTCTCATGTCAAAAGTTTTAGTTTTCGAAGGTAATAGCTACGTATGTTGAAAAAATGAAGATATTAGACAATTTTATGATTGCACATGGTAAAGAATGTGATTAAAGGCTCTTTTCCTATGTCAAAAGTTTTTGTTTTCGAGGGTAATAGCTACGTATGTTGGAAAAATGAAGATATTAGACTATTTTATGATTGCACATGGTAAAGAATGTTCTTAAAGGCTCTTTTCCTATGTCAAAAATTTTAGTTTTCGAGGGCAATAGCTACGTATGTTTAAAAAAAGAAGATATTAGACTATTTTATGATTGCACATGGTAAAGAATGTGATTAAAGGCTCTTTTCCTATTTCAAAAGTTTTATTTTTCGAGGGTAATAGCTACGTATGTTGAAAAAATGAAGATATTAGACAATTTTATGATTGCACATGGTAAAGAATGTTATTAAAGGCTCTTTTCCTATTTCAAAAGTTTTAGTTTTCGAGGGTAATAGCTACGTATGTTGAAAAAATGAAGATATTAGACTATTTTATGATTGCACATGGTAAAGAATGTGATTAAAGGCCCTTTTCCTATTTCAAAAGTTTTAGTTTTCGAGGGTAATAGCTACGTATGTTGAAAAAATGAAGATATTAGACTATTTTATGATTGCAAATGGTAAAGAATGTGATTAAAGGCTCTTTTCCTATTTCAAAAGTTTTAGTTTTCGAGGGTAATAGCTACGTATGTTGAAAAAATGAAGATATTAGACTATTTTATGATTGCAAATGGTGAAGAATGTGATTAAAAGCTCTTTTCCTATGTCAAACGTTTTAGTTTTCGAGGGTAATAGCTACGTATGTTGAAAAAATGAAGATATTAGACTATTTTATGATTGCAAATGGTAAAGAATGTGATTAAAGGCTCTTTTCCTATTTCAAAAGTTCTAGTTTTCGAGGGTAATAGCTACGTATGTTGAAAAAATGAAGATATTTGACTATTTTATGATTGCAAATGGTAAAGAATGTGATTAAAGGCTCTTTTCCTATGTCAAAAGTTTTAGTTTTCGAGGGTAATAGCTACGTATGTTGAAAAAATGAAGATATTAGACTATTTTATGATTGCAAATGGTAAAGAATGTGATTAAAGGCTCTTTTCCTATGTCAAAAGTTTTAGTTTTCGAGGGTAATAGCTTTGTCTGTGGAAAAAAAGAAGATATTAGACTATTTTATGATTGCAAATGGTAAAGAATGTGATTAAAGGCTCTTTTCCTATGTCAAAATTTTTAGTTTTCGAGGGTAATAGCTACGTATGTTGAAAAAATGAAGATATTAGACTATTTTATGATTGCACATGGTAAAGAATGTGATTAAAGGCTCTTTCTCTATTTCAAAAGTTTTAGTTTTCGAGGGTAATAGCTACGTATGTTGAAAAAATGAAGATATTAGACTATTTTATGATTGCAAATGGTAAAGAATGTGATTAAAGGCTCTTTTCCTATGTCAAAAGTTTTAGTTTTCGAGGGTAATAGCTACGTATGTTGAAAAAATGAAGATATTAGACTATTTTATGACTGCAAATGGTAAAGAATGTGATTAAAGGCTCTTTTCCTATGTCAAAAGTTTTAGTTTTCGAGGGTAATAGCTAGGTATGTGGAAAAAATGAAGATATTAGACTATTTTATGATTGCAAATGGTAAAGAATGTGATTAAAGGCTCTTTTCCTATGTCAAAAGTTTTAGTTTTCGAGGGTAATAGCTACGTATGTTGAAAAAATGAAGATATTAGACTATTTTATGACTGCAAATGGTAAAGAATGTGATTAAAGGCTCTTTTCCTATTTCAAAAGTTTTAGTTTTCGAGGTTAATAGCTACATATGTTGAAAAAATGAAGATATTAGACTATTTTATGATTGCACATGGTAAAAAATGTGATTAAAGGCTCTTTTCCTATTTCAAAAGTTTTAGTTGTCGAGGGTAATAGCTACGTATGTTGAAAAAATGAAGATATTAGACTATTTTATGATTGCAAATGGTAAAAAATGTGCTTAAAGGCTCTTTTCCTATGTCAAAAGTTTTATTTTTCGAGGGTAATAGCTACGTATGTTGAAAAAATGAAGATATTAGACTATTTTATGATTGCCCATGGTAAAGAATGAGATTAAAGGCTCTTTTCCTATGTCAAAAGTTTTAGTTTTCGAGGGTAATTGCTACGTATGTTGAAAAAATGAAGATATTAGACTATTTTATGATTGCCCATGGTAAAGAATGAGATTAAAGGCTCTTTTCCTATGTCAAAAGTTTTAGTTTTCGAGGGTAATTGCTACGTATGTTGAAAAAATGAAGATATTAGACAATTTTATGATTGCACATGGTAAAGAATGTGATTAAAGGCTCTTTTCCTATTTCAAAAGTTTTAGTTTTCGAGGGTAATAGCTACGTATGTTGGAAAAATGAAGATATTAGACAATTTTATGATTGCACATGGTAAAGAATGTGATTAAAGGCTCTTTTCCTATTTAAAAAGTTTTAGTTTTCGTGGGTAATAGCTACGTATGTTGAAAAAATGAAGATATTAGACTATTTTATGATTGCAAATGGTAAAGAATGTGATTAAAGGCTCTTTTACCATTTCAAAAGTTTTAGTTTTCGAGGGTAATAGCTAAGTATGTTGAAAAAATGAAGATATTAGACTATTTTATGATTGCAAATGGTAAAGAAAGTGATTAAAGGCTCTTTCCTATGTCAAAAGTTTTAGTTTTCGAGGGTAATAGCTACGTATGTTGAAAAAATGAAGATATTAGACTATTTTATGATTGCAAATGGTAAAAAATGTGATTAAAGGCTCTTTTCCTATTTCAAAAGTAGTAGTTTTCGAGGGTAATAGCTACGTATGTTGAAAAAATGAAGATATTAGACTATTTTATGAATGCAAATGGTAAAGAATGTGATTAAAGGCTCTTCCTATTTCAAAAGTTTTAGTTTTCGAGGGTAATAGCTACGTATGTTGAAAAAATGAAGATATTAGACTATTTTATGATTGCAAATGGTAAAGAATGTGATTAAAGGTTCTTTTCCTATTTCAAAAGTTTTAGTTTTCGAGGGTAATAGCTACGTGTGTGGAAAAAATGAAGATATTAGACTATTTTATGATTGCACATGGTAAAGAATGTGA
>NW_027066610.1:0-17854 GCF_032884065.1 Artemia franciscana
ACGTAGCTATTACCATCGAAAAATAAAACTTTTGAAATAGGAAAAGAGCCTTTAATCACATTCTTTACCATTTGCAATCATAAAATAGTCTAATATCTTCATTTTTTCAACATACGTAGCTATTACCCTCGAAAACTAAAACTTTTGAAATGGGAAAAGAGCCTTTAATCACATTCTTTACCATGAACAATCATAAAATTGTCTAATATCTTCATTTTTTCCACAGACAAAGCTCTTACCCTCGAAAACTAAAACTTTTGAAATAGGAAAAGAGCCTTTAATCACATTCTTTACCATGTGCAATCATAAAATTGTCTAATATCTTCATTTTTTCCACAGACAAAGCTATTACCCTCGAAAACTAAAACTTTTAAAATAGGAAAAGAGCCTTTAATCACATTCTTTACCATTTGCAATCATAAAATAGTCTAATATCTTCATTTTTTCAACATACGTAGCTATTACCTTCCGAAAACTAAAACTTTGAAATAGGAAAAGAGCCTTTAATCACATTCTTTACCATTTGCAATCATAAAATAGTCTAATATCTTCATTTTTTCAACATACGTAGCTATTACCCTCGAAAACTAAAACTTTTGAAATAGTAAAAGAGCCTTTAATCACATTCTTTACCATGTGCAATCATAAAATAGTCTAATATCTTCATTTTTCAACTTACGTTGCTATTACCCTCGAGAACTAAGACTTTTGACACAGGAAAAGAGCCTTTAATCACATTCTTTACCATGTGCAATCATAAAATTGTCTAATATCTTCATTTTTTCAACATACGTAGCTATTACCATCGAAAAATAAAACTTTTGAATAGGAAAAGAGCCTTTAATCACATTTTTTACCATTTGCAATCATAAAATAGTCTAATATCTTCATTTTTTCAACATACGTAGCTATTACCCTCGAAAACTAAAACTTTTGAAATAGGAAAAGAGCCTTTAATCACATTCTTTACCATGTGCAATCATAAAATAGTCTAATATCTTCATTTTTTCCACAGACAAAGCTATTACCCTCGAAAACTAAAACTTTAAAAATAGGAAAAGAGCCTTTAATCACATTCTTTACCATTCGCAATCATAAACTAGTCTAATATCTTCATTTTTTCCACAGACAAAGCTATTACCCTCGAAAACTAAAACTTTTGAAATAGGAAAAGAGCCTTTAATCACATTCTTTACCATTTGCAATCATAAAATAGTCTAATATCTTCATTTTTTCAACATACGTAGCTATTACCCCCGAAAACTAAAACTTTTAAAATAGGAAAAGAGCCTTTAATCACATTCTTTACCATTTGCAATCATACAATAGTCTAATATCTTCATTTTTTCAAAATACGTAGCTATTACCCTCGAAAACTAAAACTTTTGAAATAGGAAAAGAGCCTTTAATCACATTCTTTACCATGTGCAATCATAAAATCGTCTAATATCTTCATTTTTTCAACATAGGTAGCTATTACCTCGAAAACTAAAACTTTTAAAATAGGAAAAGAGCCTTTAATCACATTCTTTACCATTTGCAATCATAAAATAGTCTAATATCTTCATTTTTTCAACATACGTAGCTATTACCCTCGAAAACTAAAACTTTTGAAATAGGAAAAGAGCCTTTAATCACATTCTTTACCATTTGCAATCATAAAATAGTCTAATATCTTCATTTTTCAACATACGTAGCTATTACCTCGAAAACTAAAACTTTTAAAATAGGAAAAGAGCCTTTAATCACATTCTTTACCATTTGCAATCATAAAATTGTCTAATATCTTCATTTTTTCAACATACGTAGCTATTACCATCGAAAAATAAAACTTTTGAAATAGGAAAAGAGCCTTTAATCACATTCTTTACCATTTGCAATCATAAAATAGTCTAATATCTTCATTTTTTCAACATACGTAGCTATTACCCTCGAAAACTAAAACTTTTGAAATAGGAAAAGAGCCTTTAATCACATTCTTTACCATGAGCAATCATAAAATTGTCTAATATCTTCATTTTTTCAACAGACAAAGCTATTACCCTCGAAAACTAAAACTTTTGAAATAGGAAAAGAGCCTTTAATCACATTCTTTACCATGTGCAATCATAAAATTGTCTAATATCTTCATTTTTTCCACAGACAAAGCTATTACCCTCGAAAACTAAAACTTTTGAAATAGGAAAAGAGCCTTTAATCACATTCTTTACCATTTGCAATCATAAAATAGTCTAATATCTTCATTTTTTCAACATACGTAGCTATTACCCTCGAAAACTAAAACTTTTGAAATAGGAAAAGAGCCTTTAATCACATTCTTTACCATTTGCAATCATAAAATAGTCTAATATCTTCATTTTTTCAACATACGTAGCTATTACCCTCGAAAACTAAAACTTTTGAAATAGGAAAAGAGCCTTTAATCACATTCTTTACCATGTGCAATCATAAAATAGTCTAATATCTTCATTTTTCAACATACGTAGCTATTACCCTCGAAAACTAAAACTTTTGAAATAGGAAAAGAGCCTTTAATCACATTCTTTACCATGTGCAATCATAAAATAGTCTAATATCTTCATTTTTTCAACATACGTAGCTATTACCCTCGAAAACTAAAACTTTTGAAATAGGAAAAGAGCCTTTAATCACATTTTTACCATTTGCAATCATAAAATAGTCTAATATCTTCATTTTTTCAACATACGTAGCTATTACCCTCGAAAACTAAAACTTTTGAAATAGGAAAAGAGCCTTTAATCACATTCTTTACCATGTGCAATCATAAAATAGTCTAATATCTTCATTTTTTCCACAGACAGCTATTACCCTCGAAAACTAAAACTTTTGAAATAGGAAAAGAGCCTTTAATCACATTCTTTACCATTTGCAATCATAAAATAGTCTAATATCTTCATTTTTTCCACAGACAAAGCTATTACCCTCGAAAACTAAAACTTTTGAAATAGGAAAAGAGCCTTTAATCACATTCTTTACCATTTGCAATCATAAAATAGTCTAATATCTTCATTTTTTCCACAGACAAAGCTATTACCCTCGAAAACTAAAACTTTTAAAATAGGAAAAGAGCCTTTAATCACATTCTTTACCATTTGCAATCATAAAATAGTCTAATATCTTCATTTTTTCAACATACGTAGCTATTACCCTCGAAAACTAAAACTTTTGAAATAGGAAAAGAGCCTTTAATCACATTCTTTACCATTTGCAATCATAAAATTGTCTAATATCTTCATTTTTTCAACATACGTAGCTATTACCCTCGAAAACTAAAACTTTTGAAATAGGAAAAGAGCCTTTAATCACATTCTTTACCATGTGCAATCATAAAATTGTCTAATATCTTCATTTTTTCAACAACAGCTATTACCCTCGAAAACTAAAACTTTTGAAATAGGAAAAGAGCCTTTAATCACATTCTTTACCATGTGCAATCATAAAATAGTCTAATATCTTCATTTTTTCAACATACGTAGCTATTACCCTCGAAAACTAAAACTTTTGAAATAGGAAAAGAGCCTTTAATCACATTCTTTACCATTTGCAATCATAAAATAGTCTAATATCTTCATTTTTTCAACATACGTAGCTATTACCCTCGAAAACTAAAACTTTTGAAATAGGAAAAGAGCCTTTAATCACATTCTTTACCATGTGCAATCATAAAATAGTCTAATATCTTCATTTTTTCAACATACGTAGCTATTACCCTCGAAAACTAAAACTTTTGAAAGGAAAAGAGCCTTTAATCACATTCTTTACCATGTGCAATCATAAAATAGTCTAATATCTTCATTTTTTCAACATACGTAGCTATTACCCTCGAAAACTAAAACTTTTGAAATAGGAAAAGAGCCTTTAATCACATTCTTTACCATTTGCAATCATAAAATAGTCTAATATCTTCATTTTTTCAACATACGTAGCTATTACCCTCGAAAACTAAAACTTTTGAAATAGGAAAAGAGCCTTTAATCACATTCTTTACCATGTGCAATCATAAAATTGTCTAATATCTTCATTTTTTCACAGACAAAGCTATTACCCTCGAAAACTAAAACTTTTGAAATAGGAAAAGAGCCTTTAATCACATTCTTTACCATTTGCAATCATAAATAGTCTAATATCTTCATTTTTTCACATACAGCTATTACCCTCGAAAACTAAAACTTTTAAATAGGAAAAGAGCCTTTAATCACATTCTTTACCATTTGCAATCATAAAATTGTCTAATATCTTCATTTTTTCAACATACGTAGCTATTACCCTCGAAAAACTAAAACTTTTGAAATAGGAAAAGAGCCTTTAATCACATTCTTTACCATTTGCAATCATAAAATAGTCTAATATCTTCATTTTTTCAACATACGTAGCTATTACCTCGAAAACTAAAACTTTTAAATAGGAAAAGAGCCTTTAATCACATTCTTTACCATTTGCAATCATAAAATTGTCTAATATCTTCATTTTTTCAACATACGTAGCTATTACCCTCGAAAAATAAAACTTTTGAAATAGGAAAAGAGCCTTTAATCACATTCTTTACCATTTGCAATCATAAAATAGTCTAATATCTTCATTTTTTCAACATACGTAGCTATTACCCTCGAAAACTAAAACTTTTGAAATAGGAAAAGAGCCTTTAATCACATTCTTTACCATTTGCAATCATAAAATTGTCTAATATCTTCATTTTTTCAACATACGTAGCTATTACCCTCGAAAACTAAAACTTTTGAAATAGGAAAAGAGCCTTTAATCACATTCTTTACCATTGCAATCATAAAATAGTCTAATATCTTCATTTTTTCAACATACGTAGCTATTACCCTCGAAAACTAAAACTTTTGAAATAGGAAAAGAGCCTTTAATCACATTCTTTACCATGCAATCATAAAATAGTCTAATATCTTCATTTTTTCCACAGACGTAGCTATTACCCTCGAAAACTAAAACTTTTGAAATAGGAAAAGAGCCTTTAATCACATTCTTTACCATTTGCAATCATAAAATAGTCTAATATCTTCATTTTTTCAACATACGTAGCTATTACCCTCGAAAACTAAAACTTTTGAAATAGGAAAAGAGCCTTTAATCACATTCTTTACCATTTGCAATCATAAAATAGTCTAATATCTTCATTTTTTCAACATACGTAGCTATTACCCTCGAAAACTAAAACTTTTGAAATAGTAAAAAAGCCTTTAATCACATTCTTTACCATGTGCAATCATAAAATAGTCTAATATCTTCATTTTTTCAACATACGTAGCTATTACCCTCGAAAACTAAAACTTTTGAAATAGGAAAAGAGCCTTTAATCACATTCTTTACCATTTGCAATCATAAAATAGTCTAATATCTTCATTTTTTCAACATACGTAGCTATTACCCTCGAAAACTAAAACTTTTGAAATAGGAAAAGAGCCTTTAATCACATTCTTTACCATTTGCAATCATAAAATAGTCTAATATCTTCATTTTTTCAACATACGTAGCTATTACCCTCGAAAACTAAAACTTTTGAAATAGGAAAAGAGCCTTTAATCACATTCTTTACCATTTGCAATCATAAAATTCTAATATCTTCATTTTTTCAACATACGTAGCTATTACCCTCGAAAACTAAAACTTTTGAAATAGGAAAAGAGCCTTTAATCACATTCTTTACCATTTGCAATCATAAAATAGTCTAATATCTTCATTTTTTCAACATACGTAGCTATTACCCTCGAAAACTAAAACTTTTGAAATAGGAAAAGAGCCTTTAATCACATTCTTTACCATTTGCAATCATAAAATTGTCTAATATCTTCATTTTTTCAACATACGTAGCTATTACCCTCGAAAACTAAAACTTTTGAAATAGGAAAAGAGCCTTTAATCACATTCTTTACCATTTGCAATCATAAAATTGTCTAATATCTTCATTTTTTCACATACGTAGCTATTACCCTCGAAAACTAAAACTTTTGAAATAGGAAAAGAGCCTTTAATCACATTCTTTACCATGTGCAATCATAAAATAGTCTAATATCTTCATTTTTTCAACATACGTAGCTATTACCCTCGAAAACTAAAACTTTTGAAATAGGAAAAGAGCCTTTAATCACATTCTTTACCATTTGCAATCATAAAATAGTCTAATATCTTCATTTTTTCAACATACGTAGCTATTACCCTCGAAAACTAAAACTTTTGAAATAGGAAAAGAGCCTTTAATCACATTCTTTACCATTTGCAATCATAAAATAGTCTAATATCTTCATTTTTTCAACATACGTAGCTATTACCCTCGAAAACTAAAACTTTTGAAATAGGAAAAGAGCCTTTAATCACATTCTTTACCATGTGCAATCATAAAATAGTCTAATATCTTCATTTTTTCAACATACGTAGCTATTACCCTCGAAAACTAAAACTTTTGACAATAGGAAAAGAGCCTTTAATCACATTCTTTACCATGTGCAATCATAAAATAGTCTAATATCTTCATTTTTTCAACATACGTAGCTATTACCCTCGAAAACTAAAACTTTTGAAATAGGAAAAGAGCCTTTAATCACATTCTTTACCATGTGCAATCATAAAATAGTCTAATATCTTCATTTTTTCAACATACGTAGCTATTACCCTCGAAAACTAAAACTTTTGAAATAGGAAAAGAGCCTTTAATCACATTCTTTACCATGTGCAATCATAAAATTGTCTAATATCTTCATTTTTTCACATACGTAGCTATTACCCTCGAAAACTAAAACTTTTGAAATAGGAAAAGAGCCTTTAATCACATTCTTTACCATTTGCAATCATAAAATAGTCTAATATCTTCATTTTTTCAACATACGTAGCTATTACCCTCGAAAACTAAAACTTTTGAAATAGGAAAAGAGCCTTTAATCACATTCTTTACCATTGCAATCATAAAATAGTCTAATATCTTCATTTTTTCAACATACGTAGCTATTACCCTCGAAAACTAAAACTTTTGAAATAGGAAAAGAGCCTTTAATCACATTCTTTACCATTTGCAATCATAAAATAGTCTAATATCTTCATTTTTTCAACATACGTAGCTATTACCCTCGAAAACTAAAACTTTTGAAATAGGAAAAGAGCCTTTAATCACATTCTTTACCATTTGCAATCATAAAATAGTCTAATATCTTCATTTTTTCAACATACGTAGCTATTACCCTCGAAAACTAAAACTTTTGAAATAGGAAAAGAGCCTTTAATCACATTCTTTACCATTTGCAATCATAAAATAGTCTAATATCTTCATTTTTTCAACATACGTAGCTATTACCCTCGAAAACTAAAACTTTTGAAATAGGAAAAGAGCCTTTAATCACATTCTTTACCATTTGCAATCATAAAATAGTCTAATATCTTCATTTTTTCAACATACGTAGCTATTACCCTCGAAAACTAAAACTTTTGAAATAGGAAAAGAGCCTTTAATCACATTCTTTACCATGCAATCATAAAATAGTCTAATATCTTCATTTTTTCAACATACGTAGCTATTACCCTCGAAAACTAAAACTTTTGAAATAGGAAAAGAGCCTTTAATCACATTCTTTACCATGTGCAATCATAAAATTGTCTAATATCTTCATTTTTTCAACATACGTAGCTATTACCCTCGAAAACTAAAACTTTTGAAATAGGAAAAGAGCCTTTAATCACATTCTTTACCATGTGCAATCATAAAATAGTCTAATATCTTCATTTTTTCAACATACGTAGCTATTACCCTCGAAAACTAAAACTTTTGAAATAGGAAAAGAGCCTTTAATCACATTCTTTACCATTTGCAATCATAAAATAGTCTAATATCTTCATTTTTTCAACATACGTAGCTATTACCCTCGAAAACTAAAACTTTTGAAATAGTAAAAAAGCCTTTAATCACATTCTTTACCATGTGCAATCATAAAATAGTCTAATATCTTCATTTTTTCAACTACGTAGCTATTACCCTCGAAAACTAAAACTTTTGAAATAGGAAAAGAGCCTTTAATCACATTCTTTACCATTTGCAATCATAAAATAGTCTAATATCTTCATTTTTTCAACATACGTAGCTATTACCCTCGAAAACTAAAACTTTTGAAATAGGAAAAGAGCCTTTAATCACATTCTTTACCATTTGCAATCATAAAATAGTCTAATATCTTCATTTTTTCAACATACGTAGCTATTACCCTCGAAAACTAAAACTTTTGAAATAGGAAAAGAGCCTTTAATCACATTCTTTACCATTTGCAATCATAAAATAGTCTAATATCTTCATTTTTTCAACATACGTAGCTATTACCCTCGAAAACTAAAACTTTTGAAATAGGAAAAGAGCCTTTAATCACATTCTTTACCATTTGCAATCATAAAATAGTCTAATATCTTCATTTTTTCAACATACGTAGCTATTACCCTCGAAAACTAAAACTTTTGAAATAGGAAAAGAGCCTTTAATCACATTCTTTACCATTTGCAATCATAAAATAGTCTAATATCTTCATTTTTTCAACATACGTAGCTATTACCCTCGAAAACTAAAACTTTTGAAATAGGAAAAGAGCCTTTAATCACATTCTTTACCATTTGCAATCATAAAATAGTCTAATATCTTCATTTTTTCAAATACGTAGCTATTACCCTCGAAAACTAAAACTTTTGAAATAGGAAAAGAGCCTTTAATCACATTCTTTACCATTTGCAATCATAAAATAGTCTAATATCTTCATTTTTTCAACATACGTAGCTATTACCCTCGAAAACTAAAACTTTTGAAATAGGAAAAGAGCCTTTAATCACATTCTTTACCATTTGCAATCATAAAATAGTCTAATATCTTCATTTTTTCAACATACGTAGCTATTACCCTCGAAAACTAAAACTTTTGAAATAGGAAAAGAGCCTTTAATCACATTCTTTACCATTTGCAATCATAAAATAGTCTAATATCTTCATTTTTTCAACATACGTAGCTATTACCCTCGAAAACTAAAACTTTTGAAATAGGAAAAGAGCCTTTAATCACATTCTTTACCATTGCAATCATAAAATTGTCTAATATCTTCATTTTTTCAACATACGTAGCTATTACCCTCGAAAACTAAAACTTTTGAAATAGGAAAAGAGCCTTTAATCACATTCTTTACCATTTGCAATCATAAAATAGTCTAATATCTTCATTTTTTCAACATACGTAGCTATTACCCTCGAAAACTAAAACTTTTGAAATAGGAAAAGAGCCTTTAATCACATTCTTTACCATGCAATCATAAAATAGTCTAATATCTTCATTTTTTCAACATACGTAGCTATTACCCTCGAAAACTAAAACTTTTGAAATAGGAAAAGAGCCTTTAATCACATTCTTTACCATTTGCAATCATAAAATAGTCTAATATCTTCATTTTTTCAACATACAGCTATTACCCTCGAAAACTAAAACTTTTGAAATAGGAAAAGAGCCTTTAATCACATTCTTTACCATTTGCAATCATAAAATAGTCTAATATCTTCATTTTTTCAACATACGTAGCTATTACCCTCGAAAACTAAAACTTTTGAAATAGGAAAAGAGCCTTTAATCACATTCTTTACCATTTGCAATCATAAAATAGTCTAATATCTTCATTTTTTCAACATACGTAGCTATTACCCTCGAAAACTAAAACTTTTGAAATAGGAAAAGAGCCTTTAATCACATTCTTTACCATTTGCAATCATAAAATAGTCTAATATCTTCATTTTTTCAACATACAGCTATTACCCTCGAAAACTAAAACTTTTGAAATAGGAAAAGAGCCTTTAATCACATTCTTTACCATTTGCAATCATAAAATAGTCTAATATCTTCATTTTTTCACATACGTAGCTATTACCCTCGAAAACTAAAACTTTTGAAATAGGAAAAGAGCCTTTAATCACATTCTTTACCATTTGCAATCATAAAATAGTCTAATATCTTCATTTTTTCAACATACGTAGCTATTACCCTCGAAAACTAAAACTTTTGAAATAGGAAAAGAGCCTTTAATCACATTCTTTACCATTTGCAATCATAAAATAGTCTAATATCTTCATTTTTTCAACATACGTAGCTATTACCCTCGAAAACTAAAACTTTTGAAATAGGAAAAGAGCCTTTAATCACATTCTTTACCATTTGCAATCATAAAATAGTCTAATATCTTCATTTTTTCAACATACGTAGCTATTACCCTCGAAAACTAAAACTTTTGAAATAGGAAAAGAGCCTTTAATCACATTCTTTACCATTTGCAATCATAAAATAGTCTAATATCTTCATTTTTTCAACATACGTAGCTATTACCCTCGAAAACTAAAACTTTTGAAATAGGAAAAGAGCCTTTAATCACATTCTTTACCATGTGCAATCATAAAATAGTCTAATATCTTCATTTTTTCAACATACGTAGCTATTACCCTCGAAAACTAAAACTTTTGAAATAGGAAAAGAGCCTTTAATCACATTCTTTACCATGTGCAATCATAAAATAGTCTAATATCTTCATTTTTTCAACATACGTAGCTATTACCCTCGAAAACTAAAACTTTTGAAATAGGAAAAGAGCCTTTAATCACATTCTTTACCATTTGCAATCATAAAATAGTCTAATATCTTCATTTTTTCAACATACGTAGCTATTACCCTCGAAAACTAAAACTTTTGAAATAGGAAAAGAGCCTTTAATCACATTCTTTACCATGTGCAATCATAAAATAGTCTAATATCTTCATTTTTTCAACATACGTAGCTATTACCCTCGAAAACTAAAACTTTTGAAATAGGAAAAGAGCCTTTAATCACATTCTTTACCATTTGCAATCATAAAATAGTCTAATATCTTCATTTTTTCAACATACGTAGCTATTACCCTCGAAAACTAAAACTTTTGAAATAGGAAAAGAGCCTTTAATCACATTCTTTACCATTTGCAATCATAAAATAGTCTAATATCTTCATTTTTTCAACATACGTAGCTATTACCCTCGAAAACTAAAACTTTTGAAATAGGAAAAGAGCCTTTAATCACATTCTTTACCATTTGCAATCATAAAATAGTCTAATATCTTCATTTTTTCAACATACGTAGCTATTACCCTCGAAAACTAAAACTTTTGAAATAGGAAAAGAGCCTTTAATCACATTCTTTACCATTTGCAATCATAAAATAGTCTAATATCTTCATTTTTTCAACATACGTAGCTATTACCCTCGAAAACTAAAACTTTTGAAATAGGAAAAGAGCCTTTAATCACATTCTTTACCATTTGCAATCATAAAATAGTCTAATATCTTCATTTTTTCAACATACGTAGCTATTACCCTCGAAAACTAAAACTTTTGAAATAGGAAAAGAGCCTTTAATCACATTCTTTACCATTTGCAATCATAAAATTGTCTAATATCTTCATTTTTTCAACATACGTAGCTATTACCCTCGAAAACTAAAACTTTTGAAATAGGAAAAGAGCCTTTAATCACATTCTTTACCATTTGCAATCATAAAATAGTCTAATATCTTCATTTTTTCAACATACGTAGCTATTACCCTCGAAAACTAAAACTTTTGAAATAGGAAAAGAGCCTTTAATCACATTCTTTACCATTTGCAATCATAAAATAGTCTAATATCTTCATTTTTTCAACATACGTAGCTATTACCCTCGAAAACTAAAACTTTTGAAATAGGAAAAGAGCCTTTAATCACATTCTTTACCATGTGCAATCATAAAATTGTCTAATATCTTCATTTTTTCAACATACGTAGCTATTACCCTCGAAAACTAAAACTTTTGAAATAGGAAAAGAGCCTTTAATCACATTCTTTACCATTTGCAATCATAAAATAGTCTAATATCTTCATTTTTTCAACATACGTAGCTATTACCCTCGAAAACTAAAACTTTTGAAATAGGAAAAGAGCCTTTAATCACATTCTTTACCATTTGCAATCATAAAATAGTCTAATATCTTCATTTTTTCAACATACGTAGCTATTACCCTCGAAAACTAAAACTTTTGAAATAGGAAAAGAGCCTTTAATCACATTCTTTACCATGTGCAATCATAAAATAGTCTAATATCTTCATTTTTTCAACATACGTAGCTATTACCCTCGAAAACTAAAACTTTTGAAATAGGAAAAGAGCCTTTAATCACATTCTTTACCATTTGCAATCATAAAATAGTCTAATATCTTCATTTTTTCAACATACGTAGCTATTACCCTCGAAAACTAAAACTTTTGAAATAGGAAAAGAGCCTTTAATCACATTCTTTACCATTTGCAATCATAAAATAGTCTAATATCTTCATTTTTTCAACATACGTAGCTATTACCCTCGAAAACTAAAACTTTTGAAATAGGAAAAGAGCCTTTAATCACATTCTTTACCATGTGCAATCATAAAATAGTCTAATATCTTCATTTTTTCAACATACAGCTATTACCCTCGAAAACTAAAACTTTTGAAATAGGAAAAGAGCCTTTAATCACATTCTTTACCATTTGCAATCATAAAATAGTCTAATATCTTCATTTTTTCACATACAAAGCTATTACCCTCGAAAACTAAAACTTTTGAAATAGGAAAAGAGCCTTTAATCACATTCTTTACCATTTGCAATCATAAAATAGTCTAATATCTTCATTTTTTCAACATACGTAGCTATTACCCTCGAAAACTAAAACTTTTGAAATAGGAAAAGAGCCTTTAATCACATTCTTTACCATTTGCAATCATAAAATAGTCTAATATCTTCATTTTTTCAACATACGTAGCTATTACCCTCGAAAACTAAAACTTTTGAAATAGGAAAAGAGCCTTTAATCACATTCTTTACCATTTGCAATCATAAAATAGTCTAATATCTTCATTTTTTCAACATACGTAGCTATTACCCTCGAAAACTAAAACTTTTGAAATAGGAAAAGAGCCTTTAATCACATTCTTTACCATTTGCAATCATAAAATAGTCTAATATCTTCATTTTTTCAACATACGTAGCTATTACCCTCGAAAACTAAAACTTTTGAAATAGGAAAAGAGCCTTTAATCACATTCTTTACCATTTGCAATCATAAAATAGTCTAATATCTTCATTTTTTCAACATACGTAGCTATTACCCTCGAAAACTAAAACTTTTGAAATAGGAAAAGAGCCTTTAATCACATTCTTTACCATGTGCAATCATAAAATAGTCTAATATCTTCATTTTTTCAACATACGTAGCTATTACCCTCGAAAACTAAAACTTTTGAAATAGGAAAAGAGCCTTTAATCACATTCTTTACCATTTGCAATCATAAAATAGTCTAATATCTTCATTTTTTCAACATACGTAGCTATTACCCTCGAAAACTAAAACTTTTGAAATAGGAAAAGAGCCTTTAATCACATTCTTTACCATGGCAATCATAAAATAGTCTAATATCTTCATTTTTTCAACATACGTAGCTATTACCCTCGAAAACTAAAACTTTTGAAATAGGAAAAGAGCCTTTAATCACATTCTTTACCATTTGCAATCATAAAATAGTCTAATATCTTCATTTTTTCAACATACGTAGCTATTACCCTCGAAAACTAAAACTTTTGAAATAGGAAAAGAGCCTTTAATCACATTCTTTACCATTTGCAATCATAAAATAGTCTAATATCTTCATTTTTTCAACATACGTAGCTATTACCCTCGAAAACTAAAACTTTTGAAATAGGAAAAGAGCCTTTAATCACATTCTTTACCATTTGCAATCATAAAATAGTCTAATATCTTCATTTTTTCAACATACGTAGCTATTACCCTCGAAAACTAAAACTTTTGAAATAGGAAAAGAGCCTTTAATCACATTCTTTACCATTTGCAATCATAAAATAGTCTAATATCTTCATTTTTTCAACATACGTAGCTATTACCCTCGAAAACTAAAACTTTTGAAATAGGAAAAGAGCCTTTAATCACATTCTTTACCATTTGCAATCATAAAATAGTCTAATATCTTCATTTTTTCAACATACGTAGCTATTACCCTCGAAAACTAAAACTTTTGAAATAGGAAAAGAGCCTTTAATCACATTCTTTACCATTTGCAATCATAAAATAGTCTAATATCTTCATTTTTTCAACATACGTAGCTATTACCCTCGAAAACTAAAACTTTTGAAATAGGAAAAGAGCCTTTAATCACATTCTTTACCATTTGCAATCATAAAATAGTCTAATATCTTCATTTTTTCAACATACGTAGCTATTACCCTCGAAAACTAAAACTTTTGAAATAGGAAAAGAGCCTTTAATCACATTCTTTACCATTTGCAATCATAAAATAGTCTAATATCTTCATTTTTTCAACATACGTAGCTATTACCCTCGAAAACTAAAACTTTTGAAATAGGAAAAGAGCCTTTAATCACATTCTTTACCATTTGCAATCATAAAATAGTCTAATATCTTCATTTTTTCAACATACGTAGCTATTACCCTCGAAAACTAAAACTTTTGAAATAGGAAAAGAGCCTTTAATCACATTCTTTACCATTTGCAATCATAAAATAGTCTAATATCTTCATTTTTTCAACATATAGCGTAGCTATTACCCTCGAAAACTAAAACTTTTGAAATAGGAAAAGAGCCTTTAATCACATTCTTTACCATTGCAATCATAAAATAGTCTAATATCTTCATTTTTTCAACATACGTAGCTATTACCCTCGAAAACTAAAACTTTTGAAATAGGAAAAGAGCCTTTAATCACATTCTTTACCATTTGCAATCATAAAATAGTCTAATATCTTCATTTTTTCAACATACGTAGCTATTACCCTCGAAAACTAAAACTTTTGAAATAGGAAAAGAGCCTTTAATCACATTCTTTACCATGTGCAATCATAAAATTGTCTAATATCTTCATTTTTTCAACATACGTAGCTATTACCCTCGAAAACTAAAACTTTTGAAATAGGAAAAGAGCCTTTAATCACATTCTTTACCATTTGCAATCATAAAATAGTCTAATATCTTCATTTTTTCAACATACGTAGCTATTACCCTCGAAAACTAAAACTTTTGAAATAGGAAAAGAGCCTTTAATCACATTCTTTACCATGTGCAATCATAAAATAGTCTAATATCTTCATTTTTTCAACATACGTAGCTATTACCCTCGAAAACTAAAACTTTTGAAATAGGAAAAGAGCCTTTAATCACATTCTTTACCATTTGCAATCATAAAATAGTCTAATATCTTCATTTTTTCAACATACGTAGCTATTACCCTCGAAAACTAAAACTTTTGAAATAGGAAAAGAGCCTTTAATCACATTCTTTACCATTTGCAATCATAAAATAGTCTAATATCTTCATTTTTTCAACATACGTAGCTATTACCCTCGAAAACTAAAACTTTTGAAATAGGAAAAGAGCCTTTAATCACATTCTTTACCATTTGCAATCATAAAATAGTCTAATATCTTCATTTTTTCAACATACGTAGCTATTACCCTCGAAAACTAAAACTTTTGAAATAGGAAAAGAGCCTTTAATCACATTCTTTACCATTTGCAATCATAAAATAGTCTAATATCTTCATTTTTTCAACATACGTAGCTATTACCCTCGAAAACTAAAACTTTTGAAATAGGAAAAGAGCCTTTAATCACATTCTTTACCATTTGCAATCATAAAATAGTCTAATATCTTCATTTTTTCAACATACGTAGCTATTACCCTCGAAAACTAAAACTTTTGAAATAGGAAAAGAGCCTTTAATCACATTCTTTACCATTTGCAATCATAAAATAGTCTAATATCTTCATTTTTTCAACATACGTAGCTATTACCCTCGAAAACTAAAACTTTTGAAATAGGAAAAGAGCCTTTAATCACATTCTTTACCATGTGCAATCATAAAATAGTCTAATATCTTCATTTTTTCAACATACGTAGCTATTACCTCGAAAACTAAAACTTTTGAAATAGGAAAAGAGCCTTTAATCACATTCTTTACCATTTGCAATCATAAAATAGTCTAATATCTTCATTTTTTCAACATACGTAGCTATTACCCTCGAAAACTAAAACTTTTGAAATAGGAAAAGAGCCTTTAATCACATTCTTTACCATTTGCAATCATAAAATAGTCTAATATCTTCATTTTTTCAACATACGTAGCTATTACCCTCGAAAACTAAAACTTTTGAAATAGGAAAAGAGCCTTTAATCACATTCTTTACCATGTGCAATCATAAAATAGTCTAATATCTTCATTTTTTCAACATACGTAGCTATTACCCTCGAAAACTAAAACTTTTGAAATAGGAAAAGAGCCTTTAATCACATTCTTTACCATTTGCAATCATAAAATAGTCTAATATCTTCATTTTTTCAACATACGTAGCTATTACCCTCGAAAACTAAAACTTTTGAAATAGGAAAAGAGCCTTTAATCACATTCTTTACCATTTGCAATCATAAAATAGTCTAATATCTTCATTTTTTCAACATACGTAGCTATTACCCTCGAAAACTAAAACTTTTGAAATAGGAAAAGAGCCTTTAATCACATTCTTTACCATTTGCAATCATAAAATAGTCTAATATCTTCATTTTTTCAACATACGTAGCTATTACCCTCGAAAACTAAAACTTTTGAAATAGGAAAAGAGCCTTTAATCACATTCTTTACCATTTGCAATCATAAAATAGTCTAATATCTTCATTTTTTCAACATACGTAGCTATTACCCTCGAAAACTAAAACTTTTGAAATAGGAAAAGAGCCTTTAATCACATTCTTTACCATTTGCAATCATAAAATAGTCTAATATCTTCATTTTTTCAACATACGTAGCTATTACCCTCGAAAACTAAAACTTTTGAAATAGGAAAAGAGCCTTTAATCACATTCTTTACCATTTGCAATCATAAAATAGTCTAATATCTTCATTTTTTCAACATACGTAGCTATTACCCTCGAAAACTAAAACTTTTGAAATAGGAAAAGAGCCTTTAATCACATTCTTTACCATTTGCAATCATAAAATAGTCTAATATCTTCATTTTTTCAACATACGTAGCTATTACCCTCGAAAACTAAAACTTTTGAAATAGGAAAAGAGCCTTTAATCACATTCTTTACCATTTGCAATCATAAAATAGTCTAATATCTTCATTTTTTCAACATACGTAGCTATTACCCTCGAAAACTAAAACTTTTGAAATAGGAAAAGAGCCTTTAATCACATTCTTTACCATTTGCAATCATAAAATAGTCTAATATCTTCATTTTTTCAACATACAGCTATTACCCTCGAAAACTAAAACTTTTGAAATAGGAAAAGAGCCTTTAATCACATTCTTTACCATGTGCAATCATAAAATAGTCTAATATCTTCATTTTTTCAACATACGTAGCTATTACCCTCGAAAACTAAAACTTTTGAAATAGGAAAAGAGCCTTTAATCACATTCTTTACCATTTGCAATCATAAAATAGTCTAATATCTTCATTTTTTCAACATACGTAGCTATTACCCTCGAAAACTAAAACTTTTGAATAGGAAAAGAGCCTTTAATCACATTCTTTACCATGTGCAATCATAAAATTGTCTAATATCTTCATTTTTTCAACATACGTAGCTATTACCCTCGAAAACTAAAACTTTTGAAATAGGAAAAGAGCCTTTAATCACATTCTTTACCATTTGCAATCATAAAATAGTCTAATATCTTCATTTTTTCAACATACGTAGCTATTACCCTCGAAAACTAAAACTTTTGAAATAGGAAAAG
>NW_027066611.1:0-17852 GCF_032884065.1 Artemia franciscana
GATTGCAAATGGTAAAGAATGTGATTAAAGACTTTTCCTATTTCAAAAGTTTTAGTTTTCGAGGGTAATAGCTACGTATGTTGAAAAAATGAAGATATTAGACTATTTTATGATTGCACATGGTAAAGAATGTGATTAAAGACTTTTCCTATTTCAAAAGTTTTAGTTTTCGAGGGTAATAGCTACGTATGTTGAAAAAATGAAGATATTAGACTATTTTATGATTGCAAATGGTAAAGAATGTGATTAAAGGCTCTTTTCCTATTTCAAAAGTTTTAGTTTTCGAGGGTAATAGCTTTGTCTGTGGAAAAAATGAAGATATTAGACAATTTTATGATTGCACATGGTAAAGAATGTGATTAAAGGCTCTTTTCCTATTTCAAAAGTTTTAGTTTTCGAGGGTAATAGCTACGTATGTAGAAAAAATGAAGATATTAGACTATTTTATGATTGCACATGGTAAAGAATGTGATTAAAGGCTCTTTTCCTATTTAAAGTTTTAGTTTTCGAGGGTAATAGCTTTGTCTGTGGAAAAAATGAAGATATTAGACAATTTTATGATTGCACATGGTAAAGAATGTGATTAAAGGCTCTTTTCCTATTTCAAAAGTTTTAGTTTTCGAGGGTAATAGCTACGTATGTAGAAAAAATGAAGATATTAGACTATTTTATGATTGCACATGGTAAAGAATGTGATTAAAGGCTCTTTTCCTATTTCAAAAGTTTTAGTTTTCGAGGGTAATAGCTACGTATGTTGAGAAAATGAAGATATTAAACTATTTTATGATTGCAAATGGTAAAGAATGTGATTAAAGGCTCTTTTCCTATTTCAAAAGTTTTAGTTTTCGAGGGTAATAGCTACGTATGTTGAAAAAATGAAGATATTACACTATTTTATGATTGCAAAAGGTAAGGAATGTGATTAAAGGCTCTTTTCCTATTTCAAAAGTTTTAGTTTTCGAGGGTAATAGCTTTGTCTGTGGAAAAAATGAAGATATTAGACAATTTTATGATTGCACATGGTAAAGAATGTGATTAAAGGCTCTTTTCCTATTTCAAAAGTTTACGTATGTTGAAAAAATGAAGATATTAGACAATTTTATGATTGCACATGGTAAACAATGCGATTTCTCTTTTCCTATTTCAAAAGTTTTAGTTTTCGAGGGTAATAGCTACGTATGTTGAAAAAATGAAGATATTAGACTATTATATGATTGCAAATGGTAAAGAATGTGATTAAAGGCTCTTTTCCTATTTCAAAAGTTTTAGTTTTCGAGGGTAATAGCTACGTATGTTGAAAAAATGAAGATATTACACTATTTTATGATTGCAAAAGGTAAAGAATGTGATTAAAGGCTCTTTTCCTATTTCAAAAGTTTTAGTTTTCGAGGGTAATAGCTACGTATGTTGAAAAAATGAAGATATTAACCTATTTTATGATTGCACATGGTAAAGAATGTGATTAAAAGCTCTTTTCCTATTTCAAAAGTTTTAGTTTTCGAGGGTAATAGCTACGTATGTTGAAAAAATTAAGATGTTAGACTATTTTATGATTGCAAATGGTAAAGAATGTAATTAAAGGCTCTTTTCCTATGTCAAAGGTTTTAGTTTTTGAGGATAATAGCTACGTATGTTGAAAAAATGAAGATATTAGACTATTTTATCATTGCAAATGGTAAAGAATGTGATTAAAGGCTCTTTTCCTATTTCAAAAAATTTAGTTTTCGAGGGTAATAGCTTTGTATGTTGAAAAAATGAAGATATTAGACTATTTTATGATTGAAAATGGTAAAGAATGTGATTAAAGGCTCTTTTCCTATGTCAAAAGTTTTAGTTTTCGAGGGTAATAGCTACGTATGTTGAAAAAATGAAGATATTAGACTATTTTATGATTACAAATGGTAAAGAATGTGATTAAAGGCTCTTTTCCTATTTCAAAAGTTTTAGTTTTCGAGGGTAATAGCTACGTATGTTGAAAAAATGAAGATATTAGACTATTTTATGATTGCAAATGGTAAAGAATGTGATTAAAGGCTCTTTTCCTATTTCAAAAGTTTTAGTTTTCGAGGGTAATAGCTACGTATGTTGAAAAAAATGAAGATATTAGACTATTTTATGATTGCAAATGGTAAAGAATGTGATTAAAGGCTCTTTTCCTATGTCAAAAGTTTTAGTTTTCGAGGGTAATAGCTACGTATGTTGGTAAAATGAAGATATTAGACTATTTTATGATTGCACATGGTAAAGAATGTGATTAAAGACTTTTCCTATTTCAAAAGTTTTAGTTTTCGAGGGTAATAGCTACGTATGTTGAAAAAATGAAGATATTAGACTATTTTATGATTGCAAATGGTAAAGAATGTGATTAAAGGCTCTTTTTCCTATTTCAAAAGTTTTAGTTTTCGAGGGTAATAGCTTTGTCTGTGGAAAAAATGAAGATATTAGACAATTTTATGATTGCACATGGTAAAGAATGTGATTAAAGGCTCTTTTCAAAATGAAGATATTAGACTATTATATGATTGCAAATGGTAAAGAATGTGATTAAAGGCTCTTTTCCTGTGTCAAAAGTTTTAGTTTTCGAGGGTAATAGCTACGTATGTTGAAAAAATGAAGATATTACACTATTTTATGATTGCAAAAGGTAAAGAATGTGATTAAAGGCTCTTTTCCTATTTCAAAAGTTTTAGTTTTCGAGGGTAATAGCTTTGTCTGTGGAAAAAATGAAGATATTAGACAATTTTATGATTGCACATGGTAAAGAATGTGATTAAAGGCTCTTTTCCTATTTCAAAAGTTTAAGTTTTCGAGGGTAATAGCTACGTATGTTGAAAAAATGAAGATATTAACCTATTTTATGATTGCACATGGTAAAGAATGTGATTAAAAGCTCTTTTCCTATTTCAAAAGTTTTAGTTTTCGAGGGTAATAGCTACGTATGTTGAAAAAATGAAGATGTTAGACTATTTTATGATTGCAAATGGTAAAGAATGTAATTAAAGGCTCTTTTCCTATGTCAAAGGTTTTAGTTTTTGAGGATAATAGCTACGTATGTTGAAAAAATGAAGATATTAGACTATTTTATCATTGCAAATGGTAAAGAATGTGATTAAAGGCTCTTATCCTATTTCAAAAAATTTAGTTTTCGAGGGTAATAGCTTTGTATGTTGAAAAAATGAAGATATTTGACTATTTTATGATTGAAAATGGTAAAGAATGTGATTAAAGGCTCTTTTCCTATGTCAAAAGTCTTAGTTTTCGAGGGTAATAGCTACGTATGTTGAAAAAATGAAGATATTAGACTATTTTATGATTACAAATGGTAAAGAATGTGATTAAAGGCTCTTTTCCTATTTCAAAAGTTTTAGTTTTCGAGGGTAATAGCTACGTATGTTGAAAAAATGAAGATATTAGACTACTTTATGATTGCAAATGGTAAAGAATGTGATTAAAGGCTCTTTTCCTATTTCAAAAGTTTTAGTTTTCGAGGGTAATAGCTACGTATGTTGAAAAAAATGAAGATATTAGACTATTTTATGATTGCAAATGGTAAAGAATGTGATTAAAGGCTCTTTTCCTATGTCAAAAGTTTTAGTTTTCGAGGGTAATAGCTACGTATGTTGGTAAAATGAAGATATTAGACTATTTTATGATTGCACATGGTAAAGAATGTGATTAAAGACTTTTCCTATTTCAAAAGTTTTAGTTTTCGAGGGTAATAGCTACGTATGTTGAAAAAATGAAGATATTAGACTATTTTATGATTGCAAATGGTAAAGAATGTGATTAAAGGCTCTTTTTCCTATTTCAAAAGTTTTAGTTTTCGAGGGTAATAGCTTTGTCTGTGGAAAAAATGAAGATATTAGACAATTTTATGATTGCACATGGTAAAGAATGTGATTAAAGGCTCTTTTCAAAATGAAGATATTAGACTATTATATGATTGCAAATGGTAAAGAATGTGATTAAAGGCTCTTTTCCTATTTCAAAAGTTTTAGTTTTCGAGGGTAATAGCTACGTATGTTGAAAAAATGAAGATATTACACTATTTTATGATTGCAAAAGGTAAAGAATGTGATTAAAGGCTCTTTTCCTATTTCAAAAGTATTAGTTTTCGAGGGTAATAGCTTTGTCTGTGGAAAAAATGAAGATATTAGACAATTTTATGATTGCACATGGTAAAGAATGTGATTAAAGGCTCTTTTCCTATTTCAAAAGTTTAAGTTTTCGAGGGTAATAGCTACGTATGTTGAAAAAATGAAGATATTAACCTATTTTATGATTGCACATGGTAAAGAATGTGATTAAAGGCTCTTTTCCTATTTCAAAAGTTTTAGTTTTCGAGGGTAATAGCTACGTATGTGAAAAAATGAAGATGTTAGACTATTTTATGATTGCAAATGGTAAAGAATGTAATTAAAGGCTCTTTTCCTATGTCAAAGGTTTTAGTTTTTGAGGATAATAGCTACGTATGTTGAAAAAATGAAGATATTAGACTATTTTATCATTGCAAATGGTAAAGAATGTGATTAAAGGCTCTTTTCCTATTTCAAAAAATTTAGTTTTCGAGGGTAATAGCTTTGTATGTTGAAAAAATGAAGATATTAGACTATTTTATGATTGAAAATGGTAAAGAATGTGATTAAAGGCTCTTTTCCTATGTCAAAAGTTTTAGTTTTCGAGGGTAATAGCTACGTATGTTGAAAAAATGAAGATATTAGACTATTTTATGATTACAAATGGTAAAGAATGTGATTAAAGGCTCTTTTCCTATTTCAAAAGTTTTAGTTTTCGAGGGTAATAGCTACGTGTGTTGAAAAAATGAAGATATTAGACTATTTTATGATTGCAAATGGTAAAGAATGTGATTAAAGGCTCTTTTCCTATTTCTAAAGTTTTAGTTTTCGAGGGTAATAGCTACGTATGTTGAAAAAAATGAAGATATTAGACTATTTTATGATTGCAAATGGTAAAGAATGTGATTAAAGGCTCTTTTCCTATGTCAAAAGTTTTAGTTTTCGAGGGTAATAGCTACGTATGTTGGTTAAATGAAGATATTAGACTATTTTATGATTGCACATGGTAAAGAATGTGATTAAAGACTTTTCCTATTTCAAAAGTTTTAGTTTTCGAGGGTAATAGCTACGTATGTTGAAAAAATGAAGATATTAGACTATTTTATGATTGCAAATGGTAAAGAATGTGATTAAAGGCTCTTTTTCCTATTTCAAAAGTTTTAGTTTTCGAGGGTAATAGCTTTGTCTGTGGAAAAAATGAAGATATTAGACAATTTTATGATTGCACATGGTAAAGAATGTGATTAAAGGCTCTTTTCAAAATGAAGATATTAGACTATTATATGATTGCAAATGGTAAAGAATGTGATTAAAGGCTCTTTTCCTATTTCAAAAGTTTTAGTTTTCGAGGGTAATAGCTACGTATGTTGAAAAAATGAAGATATTACACTATTTTATGATTGCAAAAGGTAAAGAATGTGATTAAAGGCTCTTTTCCTATTTCAAAAGTTTTAGTTTTCGAGGGTAATAGCTTTGTCTGTGGAAAAAATGAAGATATTAGACAATTTTATGATTGCACATGGTAAAGAATGTGATTAAAGGCTCTTTTCCTATTTCAAAAGTTTAAGTTTTCGAGGGTAATAGCTACGTATGTTGAAAAAATGAAGATATTAACCTATTTTATGATTGCACATGGTAAAGAATGTGATTAAAAGCTCTTTTCCTATTTCAAAAGTTTTAGTTTTCGAGGGTAATAGCTACGTATGTTGAAAAAATGAAGATGTTAGACTATTTTATGATTGCAAATGGTAAAGAATGTAATTAAAGGCTCTTTTCCTATGTCAAAGGTTTTAGTTTTTGAGGATAATAGCTACGTATGTTGAAAAAATGAAGATATTAGACTATTTTATCATTGCAAATGGTAAAGAATGTGATTAAAGGCTCTTTTCCTATTTCAAAAAATTTAGTTTTCGAGGGTAATAGCTTTGTATGTTGAAAAAATGAAGATATTAGACTATTTTATGATTGAAAATGGTAAAGAATGTGATTAAAGGCTCTTTTCCTATGTCAAAAGTTTTAGTTTTCGAGGGTAATAGCTACGTATGTTGAAAAAATGAAGATATTAGACTATTTTATGATTACAAATGGTAAAGAATGTGATTAAAGGCTCTTTTCCTATTTCAAAAGTTTTAGTTTTCGAGGGTAATAGCTACGTATGTTGAAAAAATGAAGATATTAGACTATTTTATGATTGCAAATGGTAAAGAATGTGATTAAAGGCTCTTTTCCTATTTCAAAAGTTTTAGTTTTCGAGGGTAATAGCTACGTATGTTGAAAAAAATGAAGATATTAGACTATTTTATGATTGCAAATGGTAAAGAATGTGATTAAAGGCTCTTTTCCTATGTCAAAAGTTTTAGTTTTCGAGGGTAATAGCTACGTATGTTGGTAAAATGAAGATATTAGACTATTTTATGATTGCACATGGTAAAGAATGTGATTAAAGACTTTTCCTATTTCAAAAGTTTTAGTTTTCGAGGGTAATAGCTACGTATGTTGAAAAAATGAAGATATTAGACTATTTTATGATTGCAAATGGTAAAGAATGTGATTAAAGGCTCTTTTTCCTATTTCAAAAGTTTTAGTTTTCGAGGGTAATAGCTTTGTCTGTGGAAAAAATGAAGATATTAGACAATTTTATGATTGCACATGGTAAAGAATGTGATTAAAGGCTCTTTTCAAAATGAAGATATTAGACTATTATATGATTGCAAATGGTAAAGAATGTGATTAAAGGCTCTTTTCCTATTTCAAAAGTTTTAGTTTTCGAGGGTAATAGCTACGTATGTTGAAAAAATGAAGATATTACACTATTTTATGATTGCAAAAGGTAAAGAATGTGATTAAAGGCTCTTTTCCTATTTCAAAAGTTTTAGTTTTCGAGGGTAATAGCTTTGTCTGTGGAAAAAATGAAGATATTAGACAATTTTATGATTGCACATGGTAAAGAATGTGATTAAAGGCTCTTTTCCTATTTCAAAAGTTTAAGTTTTCGAGGGTAATAGCTACGTATGTTGAAAAAATGAAGATATTAACCTATTTTATGATTGCACATGGTAAAGAATGTGATTAAAAGCTCTTTTCCTATTTCAAAAGTTTTAGTTTTCGAGGGTAATAGCTACGTATGTTGAAAAAATGAAGATATTAGACTATTTTATGATTGCAAATGGTAAAGAATGTAATTAAAGGCTCTTTTCCTATGTCAAAGGTTTTAGTTTTTGAGGATAATAGCTACGTATGTTGAAAAAATGAAGATATTAGACTATTTTATCATTGCAAATGGTAAAGAATGTGATTAAAGGCTCTTTTCCTATTTCAAAAAATTTAGTTTTCGAGGGTAATAGCTTTGTATGTGAAAAAATGAAGATATTAGACTATTTTATGATTGAAAATGGTAAAGAATGTGATTAAAGGCTCTTTTCCTATGTCAAAAGTTTTAGTTTTCGAGGGTAATAGCTACGTATGTTGAAAAAATGAAGATATTAGACTATTTTATGATTACAAATGGTAAAGAATGTGATTAAAGGCTCTTTTCCTATTTCAAAAGTTTTAGTTTTCGAGGGTAATAGCTACGTATGTTGAAAAAATGAAGATATTAGACTATTTTATGATTGCAAATGGTAAAGAATGTGATTAAAGGCTCTTTTCCTATTTCAAAAGTTTTAGTTTTCGAGGGTAATAGCTACGTATGTTGAAAAAAATGAAGATATTAGACTATTTTATGATTGCAAATGGTAAAGAATGTGATTAAAGGCTCTTTTCCTATGTCAAAAGTTTTAGTTTTCGAGGGTAATAGCTACGTATGTTGGTAAAATGAAGATATTAGACTATTTTATGATTGCACATGGTAAAGAATGTGATTAAAGACTTTTCCTATTTCAAAAGTTTTAGTTTTCGAGGGTAATAGCTACGTATGTTGAAAAAATGAAGATATTAGACTATTTTATGATTGCAAATGGTAAAGAATGTGATTAAAGGCTCTTTTCCTATGTCAAAAGTTTTAGTTTTCGAGGGTAATAGCTACGTATGTTGAAAAAATGAAGATATTAGACTATTTTATGATTGCAAATGGTAAAGAATGTGATTAAAGGATCTTTTCCTATTTCAAAAGTTTTAGTTTTCGAGGGTAATAGTTACATATGTTGAAAAAATGAAGATATTAGACTATTTTATGATTGCAAATGGTAAAGAATGTGATTAAAGGCTCTTTTCCTATTTCAAAAGTTTTAGTTTTCGAGGGTAATAGATAGAGATAAGATATTTAGATAAGGTATTTATTTCAAAAAAATCACTATCACAAGCCCTCAAAGGGCCGAATTCGGACTTCGGAGTCGACTAATAAATCAAACAAAGCAAAAAACACAAAGCTAATAATAATAAATAATCAAATTATGAGTCAAATAAATAAATATATAAGTCAGAAAAAAAGGAAAGGGGACAAAAAAGTATAATAACACAGAAATGAACAAGAAATAAACATATATATCTACAAATTAAAAGGGACACTAAAAAAAAGTCCAAAAACTCACAAAAAAAGAACGAAGCATAAAACACACGAAAAACACATATGAATTAAAAGGGAAACTAAACCAAAACAGCGGGAGGCAAGCAAATTAGTGTAACGACCTAAAGCACCTCACAAAAAAAGAAGGGGGGGAGAAACTAGTTGGCTATTTTATTTATTTTTTCTGTGATGAAGGGGACAAAGGTTTTTTCATATCTGGAAGTAACGCAGCGAATGGGAGACAAAACTGGGATAGGCTCAGAAACAGCTCGAGGCTGTCGTAATCTTAATGGTGAGTGACGTTTGGGGAAAATATTTGCCGTCCGAGGGTTCGTTATTGCATTTTTTGAAAAACGGAGGCACAACGACGACCTCCTTCGCTCAAGGGTTTCCAAACTAGCTTTTTTAGGAGCAGAGAGTAAGGCACCTTGCCTTCTTTGAAAATTATTCGCAAGGCTCTTTTTTGGATTGACTCAATTTTGTCTGATTCTTCACGGGAGATGCCAGGGTGCCAAACTGGACAAGCATATTCAAGATGCGGACGGACAAAAGACGTGTACAACCTTAAGGAGTGAGAAGGGGGGACGCTATATTTATTTAGGAGCTTAAGGAGGGCGATAGACGCATTAGCTTTATGGATGATATCTTTAACGTGGATATCCCACTTTAAATTTGAAGAAATTGTGACTCCAAGTAATTTAACCGAGGATGCATAAATTTCAGGAGGGATAGGATTAAGAAAACAGGGCGAGGATTTGAGGAAACAAATCGGCATTATCATGGACTTAGAGGGGTTTGCGGTCATATCTAGGTCCAAAGCCTCACTTCCAATTTCATTGAGAATACTCATAGGGTCACTTAGTAAATTTCTGAAGCAACTTTCAACAATCGTTAGGTCATCAACAAATTTCCAGCGGTCTGGAACTTCCTTCGCAAGGCTGTTAACCATGACTGAAAAAAGGAGGGGGCCTAGGAGAGTTCCTTGGGGTATGCCATTGTAGATAGGGAGAGGATTTGAGTAATGGTTCTGGTATTTAACCACCTGTGATCTATTTGTTAAAAAGGAGGCAACCAATTTTACCAGTAAGGGTTCGATATTGAACTCGCTTTCTAGTTTCTCAATTAAAATATTGTGGTTAACAAGGTCAAAGGCTTTCTGAAGGTCAATAGAAATTGTTTAGCCAGGAATTAGGTTTTTCGAGGATTTTCCCGATGTGGTCAATAAGAGAAACGAGGTAGTGGGAAGTAGAAGTTGATTTTAGGTTTCCAAATTGTTTCAGGTCAGTAAGAGGTAGGATTTTTTCCTTTAGCAAATCTGCAAGGAATCCTTCATACAATTTTGAAAAAATAGGAGTAAGCGTAATAGGTCGAACGCCATCAAAGCCAGGCTTTCCGTTTTTCTTTTTCAAAGGGGTAATAAAACCCTGTTTCCAAATTGTTGGAATTTGCCCAGACTTAGTAATTTCGTTAAACAGGACAGACAAGGGCTAAGACAGGAAATCACCGAAGGCTCTAATAAGAGGAAATGGGATATCCAAAGGACAAACACTTGTCTTTCTTAGTTTATCAATTCTTCTTTCAATCTCAGACGGGGAAACAGTCGGGAAAAGAGGGGATGGGGATCCTGTTGATAATTGGATTGGCAATGCTGGAAGGCTCTGGACAATGGAAGCGAGAAATTTATTTAGACTATTTGCAGTAACATCAGGGGGCTCTGGTAAGTTGAAATTAGCTGGTCAAGACTCCTGCCAAATAGCTTTTTAACCTCGGAATACCAGTTTTTTGGCTTATTAGTGAACAATTCTTCGATCTTATTTTTGTAGTATGATCGTGCCAATTTACGAATTTCTCTTTTAATTGATTTTCTTAATATATTGGCTTGATCGAGTTTACCATTCTTAAACAGCTTCAATTTGGTTCTAATTAGCGATTTTATTGTTTGATTAATAAAGGGTTTTCACTTGAGCACCTTTTAAACCTTTTTTCTGGGAAACAAATTTGATATTTATCAATTAGCTTTTTATGAAACGTGGCTGTTTTCTCATCAAGGTTTTGTAAGCTATAAATGTCGGACCAATCTTCAGTACTCAGCCACATACCAAAAGAAAGAAGACCAGAATTTTGAAGGGGGCGGTAAGTGCTATAAGTCTTTGAGAAAGTATGCTTAAAAGTTGAGGAGGGGGACAAAAGAATGGAAAGATGATAACTCCCACCTAATGGGGGCAAAGTTGAGGGAGGGGTGTAAAAATTATACATATTAGTTAAAATAACATCAAGAGAGGTATTTCCCCGAGTCGTCGGTGTTTTAACAATTTGCTTTACTTTAAGTGAAGCACACAAGGAATCCATTTTTAGGTCATTGGCATTGCCAACTAAAAAAAGGCCAGCATTGGGGTACTTAGAAATAACAAAATCAGCACTTGCCTGTAATTGCTGGATAAAATTACGTTTTGACTCGATATTTTGATTTGGGGAGTAATAGAAAACGGCTATTACAATAATACTAAATGGACGAGGGAGTACTTTTGGTCTAACACTTAGCCAGAGGATTTCATCATACTCGGATAAGTTAGGGACTAGAATAATCTTTGGGTAAAGGTGACTCTTAGTAAAAAACAGAACTCCACCACCTTTTTTCCCGAGTGGGTGGTCTGAAGGACGGAGTTTAATAAACTCTGAATAATTTGTCAGGTGTAGGGACCCTGGGTCATGGGATTGAACTTCAGTAACAGCTATAATATCTATCAAATGTGATTCTGAAACCACCTCGAGTTCAGAAAGCTTTTCAAAATTAAGACTTTCAGCATTAGTAACTAAAAGCTTAGGAAAAACAAACCGATTGGGGAATCGCGACAGGGAAACTTGATGGGTTTGAGAATTTCCTGGGGGGTAGGGTTTTAATTTTATTTTATTATGCTTTGGAGAAGAAAGGTAAGAGAAGGATTTGCTTTGGGGATTTGGATGTGGGGGGACGGGCAAGGATATGGACGAAGCACGAGGACTTATTATATGACAATTATTGGACGGAAAAAGTCTCAGACCTGAGTCACGTTTACAGGGTAGGCACGAGGGATAAAACGAGTGGGCTGGGGTTTCGTAAGGTGCTGGGAAAGGGGGGCTGGGTGGGAATAGTGATTCATGTCCGTCAAGAAATTGCTGGTTTGCGGCGGAGTAGGGAGGGTATGGGGCAACATACTGTAAGGGGGAAGGAAATATGACTTCTGTATACGGAGAGGGAGAGGAGATAACAAGGGGTAAGGAGGGGGAGTATGTAATCGGGAAGGGTTTATTAATTGTTGATCTGAGAATGCAGGGGGATAAGAATGAAAGTCGACAGGAACCTGACCAAGGGGAGGAGGGGGTCGTGAGTGCCTTCGACGCTGCTCTAAAAAAGGTTGGGTTTTAAACCTACCCCCCGCGTCTGATGATACATGAGCAAAATTACACGACTTAAAATGCTTAGTAGATTTAGCAGGATTAAGGTGGCTTCTGGACAGCCCAGTTTTGTGGAGCCTACTACGACCTTTAATTGGCGATTCAATATGAGCTTTTGTACAGCCAAAGCACCTTCCACTTGAAAACTTTTTACAAATATCAACATGGGGGTATTTACACAGATTATTTGTACAACGGCTAAAAACAAAAAATTTACAAATGTGTAAATATTTACAATTATTAGAAATACATCTACTATCTAAGAAGTTAAAACACACATTAGGTTTATTGCGCGTAAAATCATTAAGCTCATTTTTTTGAATATTTGATTGCATTGTGTAAGGATTTCCGCTTGTCAGTTCAACTGCATTGTCACTTTTCAAAGATGTGTCGTTAACACTGGATTTCAACAATAAATTATCTTCGGTTGAAGCGAGGTCAGTATGATTAGGTTGCGTAACCTTTTTAATCCCTTGAGAAAATTCTGACGAAGGAAATTCACTAGCCCTTGCTTGATGAACCGAAGAATTTTGGTAATGAATATTTGCGGAAGTATCAGCTAAATGAGGAATTCTGGGCTGTGTAGGGGAATTTAAAGTATGTAAGGCTTCAACAATTGCGAGCTGAAAACCGACTTTTAACAATTTGATTTCTTTGTCCTTGAAGAGATTACTATTCTGGCGCTCGTAAAGATCAGACAAGCTATCATAAAGAAATTCGAGATTAATAATCCGTTTCTTGAGATTGACGATTTCTGCATCTTTTTTTAGGCAATCTTCACAGGTATGGGGCTCAAACACACTAGCCTTTTTTGCATTGCACGTGACTTCATCTTTACTGGAGCAAGAAATTTGTGGGGTAATTTGGGGTTGATGGTAGGTGGTAATTTTTGCAGAATCAATCGATCCAGGGGAACTATTTTTATCATTATTCGAAACACGAGGTACGGATGGGGAATTAACAATACCAATTGGAATGATCACTTCCAGTTGATTATCCTTGGAATTAGTTGAATTTTCTTCAATAGAAATAAGGTGAGGCTTTTTAACCTCGGGTGGTTGGATCACTTCAGGTTGGTTATCGTTGGTAATAATCTCGTCATTTACGACCATTGTTGATCGGCACTGTACGCATAACCATTTAGGGTTTTTTAGGCGACTACTTTTTGTGATGCCAGCACAAGCTGGGTGCAACCATGCATTGCACTTAGAACACTGGAATGACCCAGTTCCACATTTTCTGTAGCAATCATTACAAGGATGGGACATTCTAGGCTAAGGAACAAAAACGAGACACAGACCTTGAATTGGAAACTATATCTTCAACTGAAACCTGGTTGCCTAAGCCAGGATTAGCACTGGTACTTGCTAGAGAAAAGTTCAACAAGGCTGATCTCGCGTCTTCACTTAAAAATCACAGGTGTCATTTATTAAAAAAGAGACGTCTTGACAGGCCAAGATCTAAATGAAGACGTATGTTGAAAAAATGAAGATATTAGACGATTTATTAGAAGATTTTATGATTGCAAATGGCAAAGAATGTGATTAAAGGCTCTTTTCCTATTTCAAAAGTTTTAGTTTTCGAGGTAATAGCTACGTATGTTGAAAAAATGAAGATATTAGACTATTTTATGATTGCAAATGGTAAAGAATGTGATTAAAGGCTCTTTTCCTATTTCAAAAGTTTTAGTTTTCGAGGGTAATAGTTACGTATTTTGAAAAAATGAAGATATTAGACAATTTTATGATTGCACATGGTAAAGAATGTGATTAAAGGCTCTTTTCCTATTTCAAAGTTTTAGTTTTCGAGGGTAATAGCTACGTATGTTGAAAAAATGAAGATATTAGACTATTTTATGATTGCAAATGGTGAAGAATGTGATTAATGGCTCTTTTCCTATTTCAAAAGTTTTAGTTTTCGAGAGTAATAGCTACGTATGTTGAAAAAATGAAGATATTAGACTATTTTATGATTCCAAATGGTAAAGAATGTGATTAAAGGCTCTTTTCCTATGTCAAAAGTTTTAGTTTTAGAGGGTAATAGCTAAGTATGTTGAAAAAATGAAGATATTAGACAATTTTATGATTGCACATGGTAAAGAATGTGATTAAAGACTCTTTTCCTATTTCAAAAGTTTTAGTTTTCGAGGGTTCTAGCTACGTATCTTGAAAAAATGAAGATATTAGACTATTTTATGATTGCAAATGCTAAAGAATGTGAGTAAAGGCTCTTTTCCCCATTTCAAAAGTTTTAGTTTTCGAGGGTAATAGCTACGTATGTTGAAAAAATGAAGATATTAGACTATTTTATGATTGCACATGGTAAAGAATGTGAATAAAGGCTCTTTTCCTATTTCAAAAGTTTTATTTTTCGAAGGTAATAGCTACGTATGTTGAAAAAATGAAGATATAAGACTATTTTATGATTGCAAATGGTAAAGAATGTGATTAAAGGCTCTTTTTTTACTTCAAAAGTTTTAGTTTTCGAGGGTAATAGCTACGTATATTGAAAATATGAAGATATTAGACTATTTTATGATTGCACATGGTAAAGAATGTGATTAAAGGCTCTTTTCCTATTTCAAAAGTTTTAGTTTTCGAGGGTAATAGCTACGTATGTTGAAAAAATGAAGATATTAGACTATTTTATCATTGCAAATGGTGAAGAATGTGATTAAAGGCTCTTTTCCTATTTCAAAAGTTTTAGTTTTCGAGGGTAATAGCTACATATGTTGAAAAAATGAAGATATAAGACTATTTTATGATTTCAAATGGTAAAGAATGTGATTAAAGGCTCTTTTCCTATTTCAAAAGTTTGATTTTTCGAGGGTAATAGCTACGTATGTTGAAAAAATGAAGATATTAGACTATTTTATGATTGCAAATGGTAAAGAATGTGATTAAAGGCTCTTTTCCTATGTCAAAAGCTTTAGTTTTCGAGGGTAATAGCTACGTATGTTGAAAAATGAAGATATTAGACTATTTTATGATTGCAAATGGTAAAAAATGTGATTAAAGACTCTTTTCCTATTTCAAAAGTTTTAGTTTTCGATGGTAATAGCTACGTATGTTGAAAAATGAAGATATTAGACTATTTTGTGATTACAAATGGTAAAGAATGTGATTAAAGGCTCTTTTCCTATTTCAAAAGTTTTAGTTTTCGAGGGTAATAGCTACGTATGTTGAAAAAATGAAGATATTAGACTATTTTATGATTGCACATGGTAAAGAATGTGATTAAAGGCTCTTTTCCTATGTCAAAAGTTTTAGTTTTCGAGGGTAATAGCTACGTATGTTGAAAAAATGAAGATATTAGACAATTTTATGATTGCACATGGTAAAGAATGTGATTAAAGACTCTTTTCCTATTTCAAAAGTTTTAGTTTTCGAGGGTAATAGCTACGTATGTTGAAAAAATAAAGATATTAGACTATTTTATCATTGCAAATGGTAAAGAATGTGATTAAAGGCTCTTTTCCTATTTCAAAAGTTTTAGTTTTCGAGGGTAATAGCTACGTATTTTGAAAAAATGAAGATATTAGACAATTTTATGATTGCACATGGTAAAGCATGTGATTAAAGGCTCTTTTCCTATTTCAAAAGTTTTAGTTTTCGAGGGTAATAGCTACGTATGTTGAAAAAATGAAGATATTAGACTATTTTATCATTGCAAATGGTGAAGAATGTGATTAAAGGCTCTTTTCCTATTTCAAAAGTTTTAGTTTTCGAGGGTAATAGCTACGTATGTTGAAAAAATGAAGATATAAGACTATTTTATGATTGCAAATGGTAAAGAATGTGATTAAAGGCTCTTTTCCTATTTCAAAAGTTTTCGTTTTCGAGGGTAATAGCTACGTATGTTGAAAAAATGAAGATATTAGACTATTCTATGATTGCACGTGGTAAAGAATGTGATTAAAGGCTCTTTTCCCATTTCAAAAGTTTTAGTTTTCGAGGGTAATAGCTACGTATGCTGAAAAAATTAAGATATTAGACTATTTTATGATTGCACATGGTAAAGAATGTGATTAAAGGCTCTTTTCCTATTTCAAAAATTTAGTTTTCGTGGGTAATAGCTACGTATGTTGAAAAAAATGAAGATATTAGACTATTTTATGATTGCAAATGGTAAAGAATGTGATTAAAGGCTCTTTTCCTATGTCAAAAGTTTTAGTTTTCGAGGGTAATAGCTACGTATGTTGATAAAATGAAGATATTAGACTATTTTATGATTGCACATGGTAAAGAATGTGATTAAAGACTTTTCCTATTTCAAAAGTTTTAGTTTTTGAGGGTAATAGCTACGTATGTTGAAAAAATGAAGATATTAGACTATTTTATGATTGCAAATGGTAAAGAATGTGATTAAAGGCTCTTTTCCTATTTCAAAAGTTTTAGTTTTCGAGGGTAATAGCTACGTATGTTGAAAAAATGAAGATATTAGACAATTTTATGATTGCACATGGTAAAGAATGTGATTAAAGGCTCTTTTCCTATTTCAAAAGTTTTAGTTTTCGAGGGTAATAGCTACGTATGTTGAAAAAATGAAGATATTAGACTATTTTATGATTGCAAATGGTAAAGAATGTGATTAAAGGCTCTTTTCCTATTTCAAAAGTTTTAGTTTTCGAGGGTAATAGCTTTGTCTGTGGAAAAAATGAAGATATTAGACAATTTTATGATTGAAAATGGTAAAGAATGTGATTAAAGGCTCTTTTCCTATTTCAAAAGTTTTAGTTTTCGAGGGTAATAGCTACGTATGTTGAAACAATGAAGATATTAGACTATTTTATGATGGTAAATTGTAAAGAATGTGATTAAAGGATCTTTTCCTATTTCAAAAGTTTTAGTTTTCGAGGGTAATAGCTACGTATGTTGAAAAAATGAAGATATTAGACCATTTTATGATTGCAAATGGTAAAGAATGTGATTAAAGGCTCTTTTCCTATTTCAAAAGTTTTATTTTTCGAGGGTAATAGTTACGTATTTGAAGAAATGAAGATATTAGACAATTTTATGATTGCACATGGTAAAGAATGTGATTAAAGGCTCTTTTCCTATTTCAAAAGTTTTAGTTATCGAGGGTAATAGCTACGTATGTTGAAAAAATGAAGATATTAGACTATTTTATGATTGCAAATGGTAAAGAATGTAATTAAAGGCTCTTTTCCTATGTCAAAGGTTTTAGTTTTTGAGGATAATAGCTACGTATGTTGAAAAAATGAAGATATTAGACTATTTTATCATTGCAAATGGTAAAGAATGTGATTAAAGGCTCTTTTCCTATTTCAAAAGTTTTAGTTTTCGAGGGTAATAGCTTTGTATGTTGAAAAAATGAAGATATTAGACTATTTTATGATTGAAAATGGTAAAGAATGTGATTAAAGGCTCTTTTCCTATGTCAAAAGTTTTAGTTTTCGAGGGTAATAGCTGCGTATGTTGAAAAAATGAAGATATTAGACTATTTTATGATTGCAAATGTAAAGCATGTGATTAAAGGCTCTTTTCCTATTTCAAAAGTTTTAGTTTTCGAGGGTAATAGCTACGTATGTTGAAAAAATGAAGATATTAGACTATTTTATCATTGCAAATGGTGAAGAATGTGATTAAAGGCTCTTTTCCTATTTCAAAAGTTTTAGTTTTCGAGGGTAATAGCTACGTATGTTGAAAAAATGAAGATATAAGACTATTTTATGATTGCAAATGGTAAAGAATGTGATTAAAGGCTTTTTTCCTATTTCAAAAGTTTTAGTTTTCGAGGGTAATAGCTACGTATGTTGAAAAAATGAAGATATTAGACTATTCTATGATTGCACATGGTAAAGAATGTGATTAAAG
>NW_027066612.1:0-17854 GCF_032884065.1 Artemia franciscana
TAAAAATTAGGTACAATGGTGCTGAATTTCCTAAGTCTCCTAGCCAGTGGAAAAAAGTGATCAATGTCGCGAAGTTTGATAGATCGCCTACGGCTGACCGAATCCCTAATGTATCATGGATCAATCATTATAGTAACATTTTCGATACAGTGATATATGCGGTTCATTTTCGTTTTGCCAAGCTCTGTTCTAATCTGTTGCCTAACAAAATCATTCAAGGTCATGTACCTCCCGTTAGTGTTGACCGTGTCAAAAGAAGTGTAAAGAGACTTAAATCGAAATCTTATGATATAGACGGGATCAGTGCTTTTCACCTCAACACCGATTCGGAGGAATTAGTTTATCACTTGCAGTTACTTTTTCAGATGTGTTTATGCTCTTCTTTAGTCCCTGATTCTTTTTTAGTTGGTAACATTACGTCAATTTTGAAACGCGGTAAGGACCCAACTAGTTGCGCTTCGTATAGGCCTATTACGGTTGCTTGTACTTTAAGTAAAGTATTTGAATATGTTTTGCTCCCTGATCTCCTGTCTAAAGTAGATTATATGTCTAATCAGTTTGGCTTTAAGCCGTATATAGGATGCCAACATGCTCATCGTGCTATAGTTTCGCTATTACTTGAAGCGCATAAAAATGGTTTTGAGGTTCATTTTTGTGCACTCGATGTTTCAAAAGCTTTTGATTCAATTTGTCATAGCCAACTTTGGTATTCTTTAATCCAACTTGGTGCAAATGTGTCTATTATATCAACTCTTCGTTTTTGGTATGCTAATTCATATGTTCGACTCAAGTCAGGTGACACCTACGTTGGTAATATCCCCATCCGTTCTGGTCTTAGGCAAGGAGGAGTCTTATCCCCTTATCTTTTTAATCCTTGTCTTTATTCTGTTTTGCCACGTATTAATCCATCATGTTTTTTAGGCCTAACTAATCTTTCGTACATTGCATATGCAGATGATTTACTTTTGATCAGCCGCACTAAATCTAGCCTAATTAAGTCGACCCAGCTTGTTTCTAAGTCTTTTGAGGAAATCGGCCTCAAACTTAATACTGAAAAATGTGAATATTTAGTTTTTAATGCTAAGCATCAAAGTAGTGATCTTGATTGTGGTTATTTTTCAGTTAAGCTCGTTTCTTTGATTCGGTGGCTTGGTATTAATATTTGTTCATCTTTATCAGCTTTTCGATCCTGTGGGCTAAATGATATTAAAAGTAAACTTAAAAAAGGGTACGCGAAAATTGTCCCGAACCGAGGCAGATTTTCACGAAAGGCTTTATCCAGACTTTATTCTACATATTGCGATCATTCTATATTGTTTCTTTCCGGTTTGCGCCCGTTGTTTAATAATCAAGATTTGCAGGGCATAAGAGTTATGTATTTTCGTTATTGTAAATATTTATTGTATCTGCCGCGTTCTTATAGAAATCAGAAGATTATCAGAAAGTTTTATGCCACTGATATTATTTTCGTTTATAAAAAACTCTATGCTAGATTAGGTGCTGAGGCCTGTCAACGCTTGGGCCCTTACCACCCTTTGATTAGACTGTATTAATTGTATTGTTTGTGTTATTTCGTTTTTCTTTCCTTGATGTTTTTACTCCGCTTAATTTGTCAAAACAAGCGGGTAACAAATAAATTATTATTAATTATTATTATTATTACCCTCGAAAACTAAAACTTTTGACATAGGAAAAGAGCCTTTAATCACATTCTTTACCATTCGCAATCATAAAATAGTCTAATGTCTTCTTTTTTTCAACATACGTAGCTATTACCCTCGAAAACTAAAACTTTTGAAATAGGAAAAGAGCCTTTAGTCACATTCTTTACCATTTGCAATCATAATATAGTCTAATATCTTCATTTTTTCAACATACGTAGCTATTACCCTCGAAAACTAAAACTTTTGAAATAGGAAAAGAGCCTTTGATCACATTCTTTACCATTTGCAATCATAAAATAGTCTAATATCTTCATTTTTTCAACATACGTAGCTATTACCATCGAAAACTAAAACTTTTGACATAGGAAAAGAGCCTTTAATCACATTCTTTACTATTTGCAATTATAAAATAGTCTAATATCTTCATTTTTTCAACATACATAGCTATTACCCTCAAAAACTAAAACTTTTGAAATAGGAAAAGAGCCTTTAATCACATTCTTTACCATGTGCAATCATAAAATTGTCTAATATCTTCATTTTTTCCACAGACAAAGCTATTACCCTCGAAAACTAAAACTTTTGAAATAGGAAAAGAGCCTTTAATCACATTCTTTACCATTTGCAATCATAAAATAGTCTAATATCTTCATTTTTTCAACATACGTAGCTATTACCCTCGAAAACTAAAGCTTTTGAAATAGGAAAAGAGCCTTTAATCACATTCTTTACCATTTGCAATCATAAAATAGTCTAATATCTTCATTTTTTCAACATACGTAGCTATTACCCTCGAAAACTAAAACTTTTGACATAGGAAAAGAGCCTTTAATCACATTCTTTACCATTTGCAATCATAAAATAGTCTAATATCTTCATTTTTTCAACATACGTAGCTATTACCCTCGAAAACTAAACCTTTTGACATAGGAAAAGAGCCTTTAATCACATTCTTTACCATTTGCAATCATAAAATAGTCTAATATCTTCATTTTTTCAACATACGTAGCTATTACCCTCGAAAACTAAAACTTTTAGAATAGGAAAAGAGCCTTTAATCACATTCTTTACCATTTGCAATCATAAAATAGTCTAATATCTTCATTTTTTCAACATACGTAGCTATTACCCACGAAAACTAAAACTTTTGAAATAGGAAAAGAGCCTTTAATCACATTCTTTACCATTTGCAATCATAAAATAGTCTAATATCTTCATTTTTTCAACATACGTAGCTATTACCCTCGAAAACTAAAACTTTTGAAATAGGAAAAGAGCCTTTAATCACATTCTTTACCATTTGCAATCATAAAATAGTCTAATATCTTCATTTTTTCAACATAAGTAGCTATTACCCTCGAAAACTAAAACTTTTGACATAGGAAAAGAGCCTTTAATCACATTCTTTACCATTTGCAATCATAAAATAGTCTAATATCTTCATTTTTTCAACATACGTAGCTATTACCCTCGAAAACTAAAACTTTTGAAATAGGAAAAGAGCCTTTAATCACATTCTTTACCATTTGCAATCATAAAATAGTCTAATATCTTCATTTTTTCAACATACGTAGCTATTACCCTCGAAAACTAAAACTTTTGACATAGGAAAACAGCCTTTAATCACATTCTTTACCATTTGCAATCATAAAATAGTCTAATATCTTCATTTTTTAACATACGTAGCTATTACCCTCGAAAACTAAAACTTTTGAAATAGGAAAAGAGCCTTTAATCACATTTTTTACCATTTACAATCATAAAATAGTCTAATATCTTCATTTTTTCAACATACGTGGCTATTACCCTCGAAAACTAAAACTTTTGACATAGGAAATGAGCCTTTAATCACATTCTTTACCATTTGCAATCATAAAATAGTCTAATATCTTCATTTTTTCAACATACGTAGCTATTACCCTCGTAAACTAAAACTTTTGAAATAGGAAAAGAGCCTTTAATCACATTCTTTACCATGTACAATCATAAAATTGTCTAATATCTTCATTTTTTCCACAGACAAAGCTATTACCCTCGAAAACTAAAACTTTTTATATAGGAAAAGAGCCTTTAATCACATTCTTTACCATGTGCAATCATAAAATAGTCTAATATCTTCATTTTTTCACAGACCTAGCTATTACCCTCGAAAACTAAAACTTTTGATATAGGAAAAGAGCCTTTAATCACATTCTTTACCATTTGCAATCATAAAATAGTCTAATATCTTCATTTTTTCAACATACGTAGCTATTACCCTCGAAAACTAAAACTTTTGACATAGGAAAAGAGCCTTTAATCACATTCTTTACCATTTGCAATCATAAAATAGTCTAATATCTTCATTTTTTCAACATACGTAGCTATTACCCTCGAAAACTAAAACTTTTGAAATAGGAAAAGAGCCTTTAATCACATTCTTTACCAATTGCAATCATAAAATAGTCTAATATTCTCATTTTTTCAACATACGTAGCTATTACCCTCGAAAACTAAAACTCTTGAAATAGGAAAAGAGCCTTTAATTACATTCTTTACCATTTGCAATCATAAAATAGTCTAATATCTTCATTTTTTCAACATACGTAGCTGTTAGCCTCGAAAACTAAAACTTTTGAAATAGGAAAAGAGCCTTTAATCACATTTTTTACCATTTGCAATCATAAAATAGTCTAATATCTTCATTTTTTCAACATACGTAGCTATTACCCTCGAAAACTAAAACTTTTGAAATAGGAAAAGAGCCTTTAATCACATTCTTTACCATGTGCAATCATAAAATTGTCTAATATCTTCATTTTTTCCACAGACAAAGCTATTACCCTCGAAAACTAAAACTTTTGAAATAGGAAAAGAGCCTTTAATCACATTCTTTACCATTTGCAATCATAAAATAGTCTAATATCTTCATTTTTTCAACATACGTAGCTATTACCCTCGAAAACTAAAACTGTTGAAATAGGAAAAGAGCCTTTAATCACATTCTTTACCAAGTGCAATCATAAAATAGTCTAATATCTTCATTCTTTCAACATACGTAGCTATTACCCTCGAAAACTAAAACTTTTGAAATAGGAAAAGAGCCTTTAATCACATTCTTTACCATTTGCAATCATAAAATAGTCTAATATCTTCATTTTTTCAACATACGTAGCTATTACCCTCGAAAACTAAAACTTTTGAAATAGGAAAAGAGCCTTTAATCACATTCTTTACCATGTGCAATCATAAAATTGTCTAATATCTTCATTTTTTCAACATACTTAGCTATTACCCTCGAAAACTAGAACTTTTGAAATAGGAAAAGAGCCTTTAATCACATTCTTTACCATTTGCAATCATATTATAGTCTAATATCTTCATTTTTTCAACATACGTAGCTATCACCCTCGAAAACTAAAACTTTTGAAATAGGAAAAGAGCCTTTAATCACATTCTTTACCATGTGCAATCATAAAATTGTCTAATATCTTCATTTTTTCCACAGACAAAGCTATTACCCTCGAAAACTAAAACTTTTGAAATACGAAAAGAGCCTTTAATCACATTCTTTACCATTTGCAATCATAAAATAGTCTAATATCTTCATTTTTTCAACATACGTAGCTATTACCCTCGAAAACTAAAACTGTTGAAATAGGAAAAGAGCCTTTAATCACATTCTTTACCATGTGCAATCATAAAATAGTCTAATATCTTCATTTTTTCAACATACGTAGCTATTACCCTCGAAAACTAAAACTTTTGAAATAGGAAAAGAGCCTTTAATCACATTCTTTACCATTTGCAATCATAAAATAGTCTAATATCTTCATTTTTTCAACATACGTAGCTATTACCCTCGAAAACTAAAACTTTTGAAATAGGAAAATAGCCTTTAATCACATTCTTTACCATTTGCAATCATAAAATAGTCTAATATATTCATTTTTTCAACATACGTAGCTATCACCCTCGAAAACTAAAACTTTTGAAATAGGAAAAGAGCCTTTAATCACATTTTTTACCATTTGCAATCATAAAATAGTCTAATATCTTCATTTTTTCAACATACGTAGCTATTACCCTCGAAAACTAAAACTTTTGACATAGGAAAAGAGCCTTTAATCACATTCTTTACCATTTGCAATCATAAAATAGTCTAATATCTTCATTTTTTCAACATACGTAGCTATTACCCTCGAAAACTAAAACTTTTGAAATAGGAAAAGAGCCTTTAATCACATTCTTTACCATTTGCAATCATAAAATAGTCTAATATCTTCATTTTTTCAACATACGTAGCTATTACCCTCGAAAACTAAAACTTTTGAAATAGGAAAAGAGCCTTTAATCACATTCTTTACCATGTGCAATCATAAAATAGTCTAATATCTTCATTTTTTCAACATACGTAGCTATTACCCTCGAAAACTAAACTTTTGAAATAGGAAAAGAGCCTTTAATCACATTCTTTACCATGTGCAATCATAAAGTCTAATATCTTCATTTTTTCAACATACGTAGCTATTACCCTCGAAAACTAAAAGTTTTGAAATAGGAAAAGAGCCTTTAATCACATTCTTTACCATGTGCAATCATATTATAGTCTAATATCTTCATTTTTTCAACATACGTAGCTATTACCCTCGAAAACTAAAAGTTTTGAAATAGGAAAAGAGCCTTTAATCACATTCTTTACCATTTGCAATCATAAAATAGTCTAATATCTTCATTTTTTCAACAGACGTAGCTATTACCCTCGAAAACTAAAACTTTTGAAATAGGAAAAGAGCCTTTAATCACATTCTTTACCATGTGCAATCATAAAATAGTCTAATATCTTCATTTTTTCCACAGACATAGCTATTACCCTCGAAAACTAAAACTTTTGAAATAGGAAAAGAGCCTTTAATCACATTCTTTACCATTTGCAATCATAAAATAGTCTAATATCTTCATTTTTTCAACATACGTAGCTATTACCCTCGAAAACTAAAACTTTTGAAACAGGAAAAGAGCCTTTAATCACATTCTTTACCATTTGCAATCATAAAATAGTCTAATATCTTCATTTTTTCAACATACGTAGCTATTACCCTCGAAAACTAAAACTTTTGAATAGGAAAAGAGCCTTTAATCACATTCTTTACCATTTGCAATCATAAAATAGTCTAATATCTTCATTTTTTCAACATACGTAGCTATTACCCTCGAAAACTAAAACTTTTGAATAGGAAAAGAGCCTTTAATCACATTCTTTACCATTTGCAATCATAAAATAGTCTAATATCTTCATTTTTTCAACATACGTAGCTATTACCCTCGAAAACTAAAACTTTTGAATAGGAAAAGAGCCTTTAATCACATTCTTTACCATTTGCAATCATAAAATAGTCTAATATCTTCATTTTTTCAACATACGTAGCTATTACCCTCGAAAACTAAACTTTTGGAATAGGAAAAGAGCCTTTAATCACATTCTTTACCATTTGCAATCATAAAATAGTCTAATATCTTCATTTTTTCAACATACGTAGCTATTACCCTCGAAAACTAAAACTTTTGGAATAGGAAAAGAGCCTTTAATCACATTCTTTACCATTTGCAATCATAAAATAGTCTAATATCTTCATTTTTTCAACATACGTAGCTATTACCCTCGAAAACTAAAACTTTTGAATAGGAAAAGAGCCTTTAATCACATTCTTTACCATTTGCAATCATAAAATAGTCTAATATCTTCATTTTTTCAACATACGTAGCTATTACCCTCGAAAACTAAAACTTTTGAAATAGGAAAAGAGCCTTTAATCACATTCTTTACCATTTGCAATCATAAAATAGTCTAATATCTTCATTTTTTCAACATACGTAGCTATTACCCTCGAAAACTAAAACTTTTGAAATAGGAAAAGAGCCTTTAATCACATTCTTTACCATTTGCAATCATAAAATAGTCTAATATCTTCATTTTTTCAACATACGTAGCTATTACCCTCGAAAACTAAAACTTTTGAAATAGGAAAAGAGCCTTTAATCACATTCTTTACCATTTGCAATCATAAAATAGTCTAATATCTTCATTTTTTCAACATACGTAGCTATTACCCTCGAAAACTAAAACTTTTGAAATAGGAAAAGAGCCTTTAATCACATTCTTTACCATTTGCAATCATAAAATTGTCTAATATCTTCATTTTTTCAACATACGTAAAGCTATTACCCTCGAAAACTAAAACTTTTGAAATAGGAAAAGAGCCTTTAATCACATTCTTTACCATTTGCAATCATAAAAGTCTAATATCTTCATTTTTTCAACATACGTAGCTATTACCCTCGAAAACTAAAACTTTTGAAATAGGAAAAGAGCCTTTAATCACATTCTTTACCATGTGCAATCATAAAATAGTCTAATATCTTCATTTTTTCAACATACGTATCTATTACCCTCGAAAACTAAAACTTTTGAAATAGGAAAAGAGCCTTTAATCACATTCTTTACCATTTGCAATCATAAAATAGTCTAATATCTTCATTTTTTCAACATACGTAGCTATTACCCTCGAAAACTAAAACTTTTGAAATAGGAAAAGAGCCTTTAATCACATTCTTTACCATGTGCAATCATAAAATAGTCTAATATCTTCATTTTTTCAACATACGTAGCTATTAACTAAAACTTTTGAAATAGGAAAAGAGCCTTTAATCACATTCTTTACCATTTGCAATCATAAAATAGTCTAATATCTTCATTTTTTCAACATACGTAGCTATTACCCTGGAAAACTAAAACTTTTGAAATAGGAAAAGAGCCTTTAATCACATTCTTTACCATGTGCAATCATAAAATTGTCTAATATCTTCATTTTTTCAACATACGTAGCTATTACCCTCGAAAACTAAAACTTTTGAATAGGAAAAGAGCCTTTAATCACATTCTTTACCATTTGCAATCATAAAATAGTCTAATATCTTCATTTTTTCAACATACGTAGCTATTACCCTCGAAAACTAAAACTTTTGAAATAGGAAAAGAGCCTTTAATCACATTCTTTACCATGTGCAATCATAAAATAGTCTAATATCTTCATTTTTTCAACATACAAAGTTATTACCCTCGAAAACTAAAACTTTTGGAATAGGAAAAGAGCCTTTAATCACATTCTTTACCATTTGCAATCATAAAATAGTCTAATATCTTCATTTTTTCAACATACGTAGCTATTACCCTCGAAAACTAAAACTTTTGGAATAGGAAAAGAGCCTTTAATCACATTCTTTACCATTTGCAATCATAAAATAGTCTAATATCTTCATTTTTTCAACATAAGTAGCTATTACCCTCGAAAACTAAAACTTTTGAATAGGAAAAGAGCCTTTAATCACATTCTTTACCATTTGCAATCATAAAATAGTCTAATATCTTCATTTTTTCAACATACGTAGCTATTACCCTCGAAAACTAAAACTTTTGAAATAGGAAAAGAGCCTTTAATCACATTCTTTACCATTTGCAATCATAAAATAGTCTAATATCTTCATTTTTTCAACATACGTAGCTATTACCCTCGAAAACTAAAACTTTTGAAATAGGAAAAGAGCCTTTAATCACATTCTTTACCATTTGCAATCATAAAGTAGTCTAATATCTTCATTTTTTCAACATACGTAGCTATTACCCTCGAAAACTAAAACTTTTGACATAGGAAAAGAGCCTTTAATCACATTCTTTACCATTTGAAATCATAAAACAGTCTAATATCTTCATTTTTTCAACATACGTAGCTGTTACCCTCGAAAACTAAAACTTTTGAAATAGGAAAAGAGCCTTTAATCACATTCTTTACCATGTGCAATCATAAAATTGTCTAATATCTTCATTTTTTCCACAGACAAAGCTATTACCCTCGAAAACTAAAACTTTTGAAATAGGAAAAGAGCCTTTAATCACATTCTTTACCATTTGCAATCATAAAATAGTCTAATATCTTCATTTTTTCAACATACGTAGCTATTACCCTCGAAAACTAAAACTGTTGAAATAGGAAAAGAGCCTTTAATCACATTCTTTACCATGTGCAATCATAAAATAGTCTAATATCTTCATTTTTTCAACATACGTATCTATTACCCTCGAAAACTAAAACTTTTGAAATAGGAAAAGAGCCTTTAATCATATTCTTTACCATTTGCAATCATAAAATAGTCTAATATCTTCATTTTTTCAACATACGTAGCTATTACCCTCGAAAACTAAAACTTTTGAAATAGGAAAAGAGCCTTTAATCACATTCTTTACCATGTGCAATCATAAAATAGTCTAATATCTTCATTTTTTCAACATACATAAACTAAAACTTTTGAAATAGGAAAAGAGCCTTTAATCACATTCTTTACCATTTGCAATCATAAAATAGTCTAATATCTTCCTTTTTTCAACATACGTAGCTATTACCCTGGAAAACTAAAACTTTTGAAATAGGAAAAGAGCCTTTAATCACATTCTTTACCATGTGCAATCATAAAATTGTCTAATATCTTCATTTATTCAACATACGTAGCTATTACCCTCGAAAACTAGAACTTTTGAAATAGGAAAAGAGCCTTTAATCACATTCTTTACCATGTGCAATCATAAAATAGTCTAATATCTTCATTTTTTCAACATACGTAGCTGTTACCCTCGAAAACTAAAACTTTTGAAATAGGAAAAGAGCCTTTAATCACATTCTTTACCATTTGCAATCATAAAATAGTCTAATATCTTCATTTTTTCAACATACGTAGCTGTTACCCTCGAAAACTAAAACTTTTGAAATAGGAAAAGAGCCTTTAATCACATTCTTTACCATTTGCAATCATAAAATAGTTTAATATCTTCATTTTTTCAACATACGTAGCTATTACCCTCGAAAACTAAAACTTTTGAAATAGGAAAAGAGCCTTTAATCACATTCTTTACCATTTGCAATCATAAAATAGTCTAATATCTTCATTTTTTCAACATACGTAGCTGTTACCCTCGAAAACTAAAACTTTTGAAATAGGAAAAGACCCTTTAATCACATTCTTTACCATTTGCAATCATAAAATAGTCTAATATCTTCATTTTTTCAACATACGTAGCTGTTACCCTCGAAAACTAAAACTTTTGAAATAGGAAAAGAGCCTTTAATCACATTCTTTACCATGTGCATTCATAAAATAGTCTAATATCTTCATTTTTATAACATACGTAGCTGTTACCCTCGAAAACTAAAACTTTTGAAATAGGAAAAGAGCCTTTAATCACATTCTTTACCATTTGCAATCATAAAATAGTCTAATATCTTCATTTTTTCAACATACGTAGCTATTACCCTCGAAAACTAAAACTTTTGAAATAGGAAAAGAGCCTTTAATCACATTCTTTACCATTTGCAATCATAAAATAGTCTAATATCTTCATTTTTTCAACATACGTAGCTATTACCCTCGAAAACTAAAACTTTTGAAATAGGAAAAGAGCCTTTAATCACATTCTTTACCATTTGCAATCATAAAATAGTCTAATATCTTCATTTTTTCAACATACGTAGCAGTTACCCTCGAAAACTAAAACTTTTGAAATAGGAAAAGAGCCTTTAATCACATTCTTTACCATTTGCAATCATAAAATAGTCTAATATCTTCATTTTTTCAACATACGTAGCTTTTACCCTCGAAAACTAAAACTTTTGAAATAGGAAAAGAGCCTTTAATCACATTCTTTACCATGTGCAATCATAAAATAGTCTAATATCTTCATTTTTTCAACATACGTAGCTATTACCCTCGAAAACTAAAACTTTTGAAATAGGAAAAGAGCCTTTAATCACATTCTTTACCATTTGCAATCATAAAATAGTCTAATATCTTCATTTTTTCAACATACGTAGCTATTACCCTCGAAAACTAAAACTTTTGAAATAGGAAAAGAGCCTTTAATCACATTCTTTACCATGTGCAATCATAAAATAGTCTAATATCTTCATTTTTTCACATACGTATCTATTACCCTCGAAAACTAAAACTTTTGAAATAGGAAAAGAGCCTTTAATCACATTCTTTACCATTTGCAATCATAAAATAGTCTAATATCTTCATTTTTTCAACATACGTAGCTATTACCCTCGAAAACTAAAACTTTTGAAATAGGAAAAGAGCCTTTAATCACATTCTTTACCATGTGCAATCATAAAATAGTCTAATATCTTCATTTTTTCAACATACGTAGCTATTACCCTCGAAAACTAAAACTTTTGAAATAGGAAAAGAGCCTTTAATCACATTCTTTACCATTTGCAATCATAAAATAGTCTAATATCTTCATTTTTTCAACATACGTAGCTATTACCCTCGAAAACTAAAACTTTTGAAATAGGAAAAGAGCCTTTAATCACATTCTTTACCATGTGCAATCATAAAATAGTCTAATATCTTCATTTTTTCAACATACGTAGCTATTACCCTCGAAAACTAAAACTTTTGAAATAGGAAAAGAGCCTTTAATCACATTCTTTACCATTTGCAATCATAAAATAGTCTAATATCTTCATTTTTTCAACATACGTAGCTATTACCCTCGAAAACTAAAACTTTTGAAATAGGAAAAGAGCCTTTAATCACATTCTTTACCATTTGCAATCATAAAATAGTCTAATATCTTCATTTTTTCAACATACGTAGCTATTACCCTCGAAAACTAAAACTTTTGAAATAGGAAAAGAGCCTTTAATCACATTCTTTACCATTTGCAATCATAAAATAGTCTAATATCTTCATTTTTTCAACATACGTAGCTATTACCCTCGAAAACTAAAACTTTTGAAATAGGAAAAGAGCCTTTAATCACATTCTTTACCATTTGCAATCATAAAATAGTCTAATATCTTCATTTTTTCAACATACGTAGCTATTACCCTCGAAAACTAAAACTTTTGAAATAGGAAAAGAGCCTTTAATCACATTCTTTACCATTTGCAATCATAAAATAGTCTAATATCTTCATTTTTTCAACATACGTAGCTATTACCCTCGAAAACTAAAACTTTTGACATAGGAAAAGAGCCTTTAATCACATTCTTTACCATTTGCAATCATAAAATAGTCTAATATCTTCATTTTTTCAACATACGTAGCTATTACCCTCGAAAACTAAAACTTTTGAAATAGGAAAAGAGCCTTTAATCACATTCTTTACCATTTGCAATCATAAAATAGTCTAATATCTTCATTTTTTCAACATACGTAGCTATTACCCTCGAAAACTAAAACTTTTGAAATAGGAAAAGAGCCTTTAATCACATTCTTTACCATTTGCAATCATAAAATAGTCTAATATCTTCATTTTTTCATACGTAGCTATTACCCTCGAAAACTAAAACTTTTGACATAGGAAAAGAGCCTTTAATCACATTCTTTACCATTTGCAATCATAAAATAGTCTAATATCTTCATTTTTTCAACATACGTAGCTATTACCCTCGAAAACTAAAACTTTTGAAATAGGAAAAGAGCCTTTAATCACATTCTTTACCATTTGCAATCATAAAATAGTCTAATATCTTCATTTTTTCAACATACGTAGCTATTACCCTCGAAAACTAAAACTTTTGAAATAGGAAAAGAGCCTTTAATCACATTCTTTACCATTTGCAATCATAAAATAGTCTAATATCTTCATTTTTTCAACATACGTAGCTATTACCCTCGAAAACTAAAACTTTTGAAATAGGAAAAGAGCCTTTAATCACATTCTTTACCATTTGCAATCATAAAATAGTCTAATATCTTCATTTTTTCAACATACGTAGCTATTACCCTCGAAAACTAAAACTTTTGACATAGGAAAAGAGCCTTTAATCACATTCTTTACCATTTGCAATCATAAAATAGTCTAATATCTTCATTTTTTCAACATACGTAGCTATTACCCTCGAAAACTAAAACTTTTGACATAGGAAAAGAGCCTTTAATCACATTCTTTACCATTTGCAATCATAAAATAGTCTAATATCTTCATTTTTTCAACATACGTAGCTATTACCCTCGAAAACTAAAACTTTTGAAATAGGAAAAGAGCCTTTAATCACATTCTTTACCATTTGCAATCATAAAATAGTCTAATATCTTCATTTTTTCAACATACGTAGCTATTACCCTCGAAAACTAAAACTTTTGAAATAGGAAAAGAGCCTTTAATCACATTCTTTACCATTTGCAATCATAAAATAGTCTAATATCTTCATTTTTTCAACATACGTAGCTATTACCCTCGAAAACTAAAACTTTTGAATAGGAAAAGAGCCTTTAATCACATTCTTTACCATTTGCAATCATAAAATAGTCTAATATCTTCATTTTTTCAACATACGTAGCTATTACCCTCGAAAACTAAAACTTTTGACATAGGAAAAGAGCCTTTAATCACATTCTTTACCATTTGCAATCATAAAATAGTCTAATATCTTCATTTTTTCAACATACGTAGCTATTACCCTCGAAAACTAAAACTTTTGAAATAGGAAAAGAGCCTTTAATCACATTCTTTACCATGTGCAATCATAAAATAGTCTAATATCTTCATTTTTTCAACATACGTAGCTATTACCCTCGAAAACTAAAACTTTTGAAATAGGAAAAGAGCCTTTAATCACATTCTTTACCATGTGCAATCATAAAATAGTCTAATATCTTCATTTTTTCAACATACGTAGCTATTACCCTCGAAAACTAAAACTTTTGACATAGGAAAAAAGAGCCTTTAATCACATTCTTTACCATGTGCAATCATAAAATAGTCTAATATCTTCATTTTTTCAACATACGTAGCTATTACCCTCGAAAACTAAAACTTTTGAAATAGGAAAAGAGCCTTTAATCACATTCTTTACCATGTGCAATCATAAAATAGTCTAATATCTTCATTTTTTTCCACAGACAAAGCTATTACCCTCGAAAACTAAAACTTTTGACATAGGAAAAGAGCCTTTAATCACATTCTTTACCATATGCAATCATAAAATAGTCTAATATCTTCATTTTTTCAACATACGTAGCTATTACCCTCGAAAACTAAAACTTTTGAAATAGGAAAAGAGCCTTTAATCACATTCTTTACCATGTGCAATCATAAAACGTCTAATATCTTCATTTTTTCAACATACGTAGCTATTACCCTCGAAAACTAAAACTTTTGAAATAGGAAAAGAGCCTTTAATCACATTCTTTACCATTTGCAATCATAAAATAGTCTAATATCTTCATTTTTTCAACATACGTAGCTATTACCCTCGAAAACTAAACTTTTGACATAGGAAAAGAGCCTTTAATCACATTCTTTACCATTTGCAATCATAAAATAGTCTAATATCTTCATTTTTTCAACATACGTAGCTATTACCCTCGAAAACTAAAACTTTTGAAATAGGAAAAGAGCCTTTAATCACATTCTTTACCATGTGCAATCATAAAATAGTCTAATATCTTCATTTTTTCAACATACGTAGCTATTACCCTCGAAAACTAAAACTTTTGAAATAGGAAAAGAGCCTTTAATCACATTCTTTACCATTTGCAATCATAAAATAGTCTAATATCTTCATTTTTTCAACATACGTAGCTATTACCCTCGAAAACTAAAACCTTTTGACATAGGAAAAGAGCCTTTAATCACATTCTTCACCATTTGCAATCATAAAATAGTCTAATATCTTCATTTTTTCAACATACGTAGCTATTACCCTCGAAAACTAAAACTTTTGAAATAGGAAAAGAGCCTTTAATCACATTCTTTACCATTTGCAATCATAAAATAGTCTAATATCTTCATTTTTTCAACATACGTAGCTATTACCCTCGAAAACTAAAACTTTTGAATAGGAAAAGAGCCTTTAATCACATTCTTTACCATTTGCAATCATAAAATAGTCTAATATCTTCATTTTTTCAACATACGTAGCTATTACCCTCGAAAACTAAAACTTTTGAAATAGGAAAAGAGCCTTTAATCACATTCTTTACCATTTGCAATCATAAAATTGTCTAATATCTTCATTTTTTCAACATACGTAGCTATTACCCTCGAAAACTAAAACTTTTGAAATAGGAAAAGAGCCTTTAATCACATTCTTTACCATTTGCAATCATAAAATAGTCTAATATCTTCATTTTTTCAACATACGTAGCTATTACCCTCGAAAACTAAAACTTTTGACATAGGAAAAGAGCCTTTAATCACATTCTTTACCATTTGCAATCATAAAATAGTCTAATATCTTCATTTTTTCAACATACGTAGCTATTACCCTCGAAAACTAAAACTTTTGAAATAGGAAAAGAGCCTTTAATCACATTCTTTACCATTTGCAATCATAAAATAGTCTAATATCTTCATTTTTTCAACATACGTAGCTATTACCCTCGAAAACTAAAACTTTTGAAATAGGAAAAGAGCCTTTAATCACATTCTTTACCATTTGCAATCATAAAATAGTCTAATATCTTCATTTTTCAACATACGTAGCTATTACCATCGAAAACTAAAACTTTTGACATAGGAAAAGAGCCTTTAATCACATTCTTTGCCATTTGCAACCATAAAATAGTCTAATATCTTCATTTTTTCAACATACGTAGCTATTACCCTCGAAAACTAAACTTTTGAAATAGGAAAAGAGCCTTTAATCACATTCTTTACCATTTGCAATCATAAAATAGTCTATTATCTTCATTTTTTCAACATACGTAGCTATTACCCTCGAAAACTAAAACTTTTGAAATAGGAAAAGAGCCTTTAATCACATTCTTTACCATTTGCAATCATAAAATAGTCTAATATCTTCATTTTTTCAACATACGTAGCTATTACCCTCGAAACTAAAACTTTTGAAATAGGAAGAAGAGCCTTTAATCACATTCTTTACCATTTGCAATCATAAAATAGTCTAATATCTTAATTTTTTCAACATACGTAGCTATTACCCACGAAAACTAAAACTTTTGACATAGGAAAAGAGCCTTTAATCACATTCTTTACCATTTGCAATCATAAAATAGTCTAATATCTTCATTTTTTTCAACATACGTAGCTATTACCCTCGAAAACTAAAACTTTTGAAATAGGAAAAGAACCTTTAATCACATTCTTTACCATGTGCAATCATAAAATTGTCTAATATCTTCATTTTTTCCACAGACAAAGCTATTACCCTCGAAAACTAAAACTTTTTACATAGGAAAAGAGCCTTTAATCACATTCTTTACCATGTGCAATCATAAATAGTCTAATATCTTCATTTTTTCACAGACCTAGCTATTACCCTCGAAAACTAAAACTTTTGAAATAGGAAAAGAGCCTTTAATCACATTCTTTACCATTTGCAATCATAGAAACGTCTAATATCTTCATTTTTTCAACATACGTAGCTATTACCCTCGAAAACTAAAACTTTTCAAATAGGAAAAGAGCCTTTAATCAGATGCTTTACCATTTGCAATCATAAAATAGTCTAATATCTTAATTTTTTTCAACATACGTAGCTATTTCCCTCGAAAACTAAAACTTTTGACATAGGAAAAGAGCCTTTAATCACATTCTTTACCATGTGCAATCATAAAATAGTCTAATTATCTTCATTTTTTCAACATACGTAGCTATTACCCTCGAAAACTAAAACTTTTGACATAGGAAAAGAGCCTTTAATCACATTCTTTACCATTTGCAATCATAAAATAGTCTAATATCTTCATTTTTTCAACATACGTAGCTATTACCCCTCGAAAACTAAAACTTTTGAAATAGGAAAAGAGCCTTTAATCACATTCTTTACCATTTGCAATCATAATATAGTCTAATATCTTCATTTTTTCAACATACGTAGCTATTACCCTCGAAAACTAAAACTTTTGAAATAGGAAAAGAGCCTTTAATCACATTCTTTACCATTTGCAATCATAAAATAGTCTAATATCTTCATTTTTTCAACATACGTAGCTATTACCATCGAAAACTAAAACTTTTGACATAGGAAAAGAGCCTTTAATCACATTCTTTGCCATTTGCAATCATAAAATAGTCTAATATCTTCATTTTTTCAACATACGTAGCTATTACCCTCGAAAACTAAAACTTTTGAAATAGGAAAAGAGCCTTTAATCACATTCTTTACCATTTGCAATCATAAAAT
>NW_027066613.1:0-17790 GCF_032884065.1 Artemia franciscana
GGTGTATAGGCTACACCCAGATCTATGATTCTGCTTGGTAGTATTACACAAAATCAACTGTTTTTTCTCAGATAATTTATTTGACTTATCTGGAAAGCCAAGTTAGCCAACATATGTTGGCGATAACTAAAAGGACATTCTCATTCCTAAAAAATATCGTTTTTGATAATATCATGAAAGAGAAATCACCAATGCTACAGCACAAACACAAAAAAAAAAAAAAAAAAAAAAGAGACAGAAGAAAAGAGACATATGTAAGTTAGAGTTATGCTAGATGAAACCTATGTGGCCAGGTTGGGCTGCCGCCAATTTGGCTATAATATTTTCATTAAATTTTCAGTCGTTGAACGAATAATTATACACAACTTTCATTATTTTCTAAGTAACAGTCTAATATTTTTCAAGCACAAACAAATTTTTTAAATGCTGAATAGATCAAATATTGATACCCTGATCTTCATCAATCTGCACAGCAATCCTCATAGAAACTGTAATAGGAAACTGTAAACTGTAAAGCCAGCAAATTTGCTATCTGTTGCACGAAAGTGCTTTTATAGCACACAATATTTCATCATGTCTTGCTCGTGCTAATGTTCAACATTAAATGTAGCACTTTTTATCTTGTATGACAAAATTGTAATACTTTCTGCTATAATTTTTCTTTTTTGTCTTTGACAAAAAAAATGAGGATTTAAAAAAAAGACAGAGGGATTAGCAAAGAGCGCTGACTACCCTTTTGCCGTCTTTGTTTAGAAAGATTGGCACTATTGCTACAGCCAGGAACCCCTTTTTGTCGTGTTTGCTTCGACAGATTAGTGTAAGCTTTTAATAACTTGATATGGGTCGTAAGAAGAAAATCAGTGGCTCTGCTAGAAAGATTTTTTTCGTCACCTTTGGCTAAAAGCAGCCCCCTTCCGCCAGGAAAGAAATTGTGAGAAGCTTAGGCTGTTGATCTGTGAATTTCAATAGAAGAGAATTTTTGTTTTAAGTTACAGGAGATCTACACAGGTTTGTAGGCTACATTAGTACATGCATGTAGGCCTAGGTTACATTTCCAAATATCAGGATAATAAAATAAAATAAGCCAAGAGAAGGTTCACTAGAGAAGGAAACTTGCTAATTAGACAATTCTTACTTTATAATATGCAGAATAATTGCAGTTAATGCATTTCGCATGCAGCTAAGCTTTATCTTCACATATTTAAGTATTAAACAAATACAAAGTAGAAAAAATAAGGAAAATCTTTTCAAGACAGTGGAAATCAGTTCTGTGAATATTTCGGCCCTATGTCCAAAGGGCCGTCTTCAGCACATTATGAGAACGAGAGAGAAAATATGTATATATAAATAAACTTACATTAAATTGTGAGAACCAAAACTAATAATGTTTTTTAAAAGCTTTTTTTTTAAACAGCCCTAGCATCCTCACTTCAACGAAGTTCAACCAGGACTGACACAAAGAATGAAATGAAATATAAATTCATTCAAACTAAAGAGAACAAAGTGATTAGATGCAATTTCTCAGAGCCAACCTTGCATTTTTAGCAGCCTGTCTCAAAGGCCTTTTCGTAGCTGGTTCAATACTATTATTAATCGGCTTAGTAAAATATTTTGTTAGATCATTTTAATTAAATTTGAGTATAAAGAATTTAGTGAGTATTCCCCTAAGTCCCTTTGAGACTAATTTCGATTGAATCCCGAACCACCTGTTTTATCCCCAAATCATTACTGATGAGTGAATATTTTTCAAAAAGTATCGTGTGGGACGGATTATTAAATATATGCCAACCTAAAGCAGAATCAGAGGAGTTGTTGGAACTATTTGAAATTAATGCCTTGTCGATGTCTTTTTTATGCTGTTGTAACCGTTTTTCTAAATTCTGATGGGTCCTGTCGAGATGGTAATTTCCATAATCACAGGGTATTTGATAGACCCCTCTTTGGCGAGTAACTGTATTTTTTTGTTATGGAAAGGCAATGTGGTCTTCGTCGCTATTTTTTATCTAAGTATTTTTGCATTTTTTCTAACAAATTTATGTCAATAACTTTTCTTCAGTTTTAAAACTCATGTAATCACACCTTAAACAGAGTGCCCTTTACAAAACCTATTGAAAGTGATTTATTTATTAGTTAGAATCGCATTTATTGGTTACATTGACGGGCATTTGTTTATGCATGACAATAATTCTAAATATATTCAAATACGAAATATTTGTGTACGCGTACATTTTCCCATTCAGCGCTCTTATTCCTCTTAGCATTTTAAAAATCCATTTTTCAGTACAAGTCCAACTTTCCAATATATTTGCCAGTCTCCCAACGTACTATCAAATATATTTCCCAACTATCAAATATATTGAAAGATTTTCCATTATCAAACAGTTCGTGGTAACGAACTGTAATAAGGAGCGACCCGGCTCAATAGTAACCAAAACTCTAAAAAATGGAATTTTGATATCAATAGCTACATCATAAGAATCGCATTTTAATGCTGGTTTTAAATATATAAGTTTCATCAAGTTTAGTCTTACCCATCAAAAGTTACGAGCCTGAGAAATTTTGCGTTATTTTGGAAAATAGGGGGAAACACCCCATAAAAGTCATAGAATCTTAACGAAAATCACACCATCAGATTCAGCGTACCAGAGAACCCTACTGTAGAAGTTTCGAGCTCCTATCTACAAAAATGTGGAATTTTGCATTTTTTACCAGAAGGAAGATCACGGATGCGTGTTTATTTGTTTTTTTGTTTTTTTTTTGTTTTTTTTTCCCCAGGGGTGATCGTATCGACCCAGTTGTCCTAGAATGTTGCAAGAGGGCTCATTCTAACGGAAATGAAAAGTTCTAGTGCCCTTTTAAGTGACCAAAAAAATTGGAGGGCATCTAGGCCCCCTCCCACGCTAATTATTTTCCCAAAGTCAACAGATCAAAATTCTGAGATAGCCATTTTATTCAGCGTAGTCGAAAAACCTTATAACTATGTCTTTGGGAACGACTTACTCCCCCACAGTCCCAGTTGGAGGGGCAACAAGTTACAAACTTTGACCTGTGCTTACATATAGTAATGGTTATTGGAAAGTATACAGGCGTTTTCAGGAGGATTTTTTGGTTGAGGGGAGGGGTTGAGAAGAGGAAGATATGCTGGGGGAACTTTCCATCGAGAATTTGTCATGGGAGAAGAAAATTTCTATGAAGGGAGAGCAGGATTTACTAGCATTATTTAAAAAAAAAAACAATTAAAAAATAAATGTGAAAAAGCTTTTTAAGCTGGAAGTAAGGAACAGCAATAAAACTTAAAACAAACAGAAATTATTACCCATATGAGGGGCTCATCTCCTTCTAATACCTCGCTCTTTACACTAAAGTATTTTTAGTAATTTCAACTATTTATTCTACGGCTTTTGTGATTCAGGGGTCATTCTTAATAAATTGGGATAAAATTTAAGCTTTAGTGTAAAGAGCGAGGTACTGACGAAGGGGCGAATCCCCTCATATATGTAATAAAAACATGAGAATACAAAAGTTCTTTACGTAAGCTAATTTATAAGTTACGTAAATCTTTTACCAATAAAAAGATTCATAAAAAATTGAAAGTTCTAGTTGCCTTTTTAATTAACCAAAAAATCGGAGGGTAACTAGGCTTCGTCCCCCGCTCTCTTTTTCTCGAAATCATTCGATCAAAATTATGAGAAAGCCATTTAGCCAAAAAAAAAAAATAATGTGCAAATTTCGTTTTGATTATTCCTCTGCGGAGAGCCAAAATCAAAACATGCATTGATTCAAAAACGTTCAGAAATTAAATAAAAAAAACAAGTTTTTTTAACTGAAAGTAAGGAGCGACATTAAAACTTATAACGCACAGAAATTACTTCGTATATGAAAGAGGCTGCTTCCTCATCAACGCCCCGCTTTTTACGCTAAAGTTTTTTACTGTTTTAAAAAGAAAAATTGAGAGAAAGAGTCAAACTTTAGCGTAAAGAACGGGGCGCTGATGAGGAAGCAGCCTCTTTCATATACGAAGTAATTTCTGTGCGTTTTAAGTTTTAATGTCGCTCCTTACTTTCAGTTAAAAAAACTTGTTTTTTTTTATTTAATCTCATACTAGGTCGCTAGCTTCCACTAAAAAGCAGATTTTTACTTTTTTTTGATTGTTTTAGTAAATTTACCTCTAAATTGTTGTAAAACCAATTCTTTATTAAGACTTTTTACTTACATAAGTTAGATAAAACATTAAAATGAAACGATAAACTATATTATATTATTTTTTTTTAAGGATAAGTGTGTCACATCATCACCCATATAATGATTTAATTTTTGTAAAAATTGCATTTGATTTTAATATTTCACTTAATATGGGCTAGAGTTCATCTTTTCCTATAACTTAATTTAAAATAAAAATCGGAAAAAAACATATGGATTTTCCTCATTTGGAATAGTTAGAGACAAACTTCCGAGAATAGGGTAGCTAACTAAGTCAGATATGTGTGTTCTTTACTAGGTTTTAGCCATCTCTACAGCCATGATACAGGTGAAACTTAGATAATCCCTAGGCGTAATTGAATCGAACCCACGGTCCTAGAACTTTGGAAGAGGGCTCATTTCAATGGAAAATAAAATTTCTGGTGTCTTTTTTATTTGACCTAAACGATTGGATGGCTATAAGCCACCCCCCACCCTTCCACGTCCTTTTTTCCTTAAAAAGTTGTTAGATCAAAAGCGTCAGATAGCCGTTTTTGTAAAGCTTAGTTGAAAGGTTCCAAAACTATACCTTTAGATTTAACATGACCCATGCTGCCCCTCAGGATAGGTTTGGGGATGAAAGTTTTCTAAAGATAATTTGCTAAGTATAATAAGGATGATGTACGATCTATGAAAACCAGTTCCATTGCCAGCAAGACAAATTATGGGTGACGGAATGCATTGAACTTGTTTTCTTTGGGCTATATATGTACATATTTGGAGGGTGGCTTAAATTTCAGGTTATATTAAATTGCCTTGACACCCCTTAATGTGCAAATATACAGAGCAAATTATATTAGTATATAAACTGAAGAATTATATTTTCATCATATTTGGCTTATTTCACTAGGATTAACATAACTTTACTTCTTGGGTGTGTTCCATATAAGTAACAAGTACCTCATTTTTTAAAGAAGCAACCTAACCTGTGCTTATCGAAATCTGTGATGAGTAAGGCACATTTAATTCATGAAAATATAAAAGTGCCGTTTGCAAAATTGTCACTGGTGTCTCAATTATTATACTACCTCAAATAGAGGAAAAAAGAAAAATATTCTGGATAATTTTCGGGATAAAAACTGTGGTTTTGGGTCAATAAGAAAAAAAAAATTAAAAAGCAAAATAATTATTTTGATTAGATCCCTAATAACCAATTTTCGGTGTGCAGGGTAAAAGCCAAGGGTATCAGATAAGGAAAATACAGGGAGGAAGGAAGGATTTTGTTTAAAAAATACAAAAGGGTGTTTTTCAAAATTTCATGGGTAATTTTCGCTTGAGAAAAAACAAAAGATATATCTAGATATTTTTCCACACCTGGGAGTAATTTTACCCCCTTCCTGTAGATGCTTATGTATAAATATAGTACGGATACAAAAATTGATTAATTACAATAATAAAAAAAATTATAATTATAGTAATCTGTAGTCATTTATCAAAGGATTTACACGCTGGTTTAGTGATTTTAATTTTAAGTCTCTAGTAATTTTTTTACCCAGCGGCAACCCTAATCTCCCTTGACGTGGAATATATCCTGTTTTCAAAATGGAAGAAAGCATGGAAACTAGAATAATTAAAAAAGAAAGATTGGAAGGACTTTGGAGTTGTTTACCAGAAGAGGTTAGAAATACAGAAAATTCTACTTTTGGCCATTTTGGAAAGGGGTTAGGCTAGGAAAATGAAACTTTCAGGCATGGGCCTACAGGGTAAAGTAGGGGTTCCGGGAAGGTATTTTGAAGTATCTAGGCTTCCTCCGCTCCTTCTCCCTCTAGAGGGTCCTGACCGTTGATTACATTTATAAATCTGTTATTTACAAAAATGAAACCTTGCAAAATAGATGTTTTGATTAAATGATGTAGCCTACAAAATCATTGTTTTGTACTTAATTGTAAATAGTAGTTGTAAAACTTTGCTGAATTTACAAGGTTTTAATGATTAGGCCTACAAGGTTTAATGCAAATGCATTGCTTAAATTTTCCAAAAAACATTAATAAATTCTACTCAATTAGTAGGTATTGCATTTTCAGAACTAGAGCCAGTGCTAATTGAAAATTAAGGTAGAATGTTGTTTTTCATAATTTCAAGGTAAATAGGGCCTATATGACTGTCCATAGCCTATTATTGGCTTAGCAATATAGTGAACATATCACTTGATGCCTTTTTTATGCTCTTTACAAATATTATAATTGCCTCTATTGCAATTTCAAAATTTAAGCACTTTAGGATTTAACCTAGAAAGATGTTTTTTGTGTACCTTCAAACCAGAAGACCTAGAATAACCTAAGCTAAACTAACCTTATTACAAACATATTTTTGGTAAATATTTAGTTTCATCACAAGATGTCTAAAGTGTGTATCACTACATATAGCAAGATTCTGATGATTGTATATTGTTTCTTTGTCAATATTAAAGAAGCACATCCATTTTTTAGCTTTCTAAAATCCAATGAGATAAAGATGCATTAATTGGGCTTGCTTACAGGTAACATTACCTATAGAGCAAAGTGTATTAATCTATAAGCCCTGCAGGCAGTAGGGCAAGGTCTATATTCTCTGTCTGAATGGTGTGTATTCTCTGTCAAGGTCAATATTCAAAGTGATAAAATCAAAAAAAAATATTAATAAACACTTTTTAACCTAACCAAAACTTACTGAACGATGAACAATTGTATTTAATACCCATCAATTAAAAAACAAATGGAGCACAAAAAAAAACAGAAGACACTATTTTTTTGACACAAAGAAAATGAAAACACAACAACCAGAAAGAGATGCAGAATACTGCTGCAAAATCTTGGCCCAAGGGAGGGACTTGACAGACAAATTATATTGATCAGCTATAATATAAAATTATTATAAATAATTTTAGCACTGAGAAAATGTAGTAGTATTTTTCAGAAAAGTATTATTGCATCAGAAAATGCATTTTTGTTTTGTAGAAAATGAGTGATAACTCATAGTTTACTTTAATTGAAAATTCGTCATTTTTAAGAGTTCAAAAATGCTTAAATTTGATTTTGCAGTATAAGCAATTATTATATTCATAAAGAACATAAAAAAGTCAAAAAGTGGTATATTCAGTTTATTGGTTGGCCAGTTATATGAACTGTCATAATTTTACCCAAACTTCAAACAAGGCTTATTAAATAAATATAGAATACAAACCTCAGCCTGCAGGGCTCATGGACTAATACAATTTGCTCTATAGGTGATATTACCTGTAAGAAAGCCCACTAAATACATTTTTAGTTTGCCCCATGGAGGAAGAGGGTCAACCAGAAATGGATGTGCTGCTAGATTTATAAGCATTTATATGTATAATTAGAGTATAGAAACTATGTTGCTTTGCAGCATAGTTTCCAGTTTAGACAGCTTGTGACAAAACTTGACAAAAGTTAGCTCTACACTCTAGTTTATATTAATACTGTACTAATTATTGTGTTTCACAGCACTTGTCTTAGATAAAGTGCATCCAATGTCAACTGTGTCTGTCAATAGGGTATGTTGTTCTAATTGTAAGATCCTGTGTCAAAGACTAGATTACATTTTCAAAGATTTTTTACTAGATTTAAATGTGCAGCCAAGATTAGGCTTCTGTGTTGATACAATATTCAAGCTAATCACATACTTAATTTTTTTTTTCCACCTCTAATGGTAGAAAAATCCACTTTCTAAGTGTAATTATTAAGCTATGATTTAGCTAGTAAAGAGAAGATTAGCTAGCTGACTATTGGGTATCTTACCCTTATTAGCTTTTAACCAATTCTTTAACTATTCACCACTATCTAAAAACTAAAGTTACCTTTTGAGGCTTATATTTAGGCTGTATATTCATCCAGCAACTACAAAAGTGAAACCTGAAGAAATAGGTTTTTTGCTCAGAAGAGGTATGATAAAAGTATGAAGTTGCCAAGTTACTCTACTGAAAGCACACTATTACCAGGTTACAAAACAAATTCTCAAATCAGGTAGTCAGCCTATAGAATTCCCTTATAAAAGAGAGCATCCTGGGAAAAGAGATCATCTTCTGCTCAGATGCTCTCTTGAAGGAGACAAACAAAAAGGAAAGATTTAATTTTTGATAATTTTGTTGTCATTTTCCTGATGGTGCAATATCATATATAGTCATACAATGTAGGCATATAGTCAATCAAACTAAAAAAAAATACATTTTTAGTTGATAATATGCAGCATCTTTGAGTCAATTAGATTATAGTATTTTTTATTATTATTTGCATTATTGACACTTTTAAGATATTGTTTTTTTCAACCCAAATTTTAAGTATGATTGCTCAGGTGAAAATGGATATCTTGAGTCTACACAGAATAATCAGTTTTATGTCACAACAAAGTTGTTGGTTTTATCAACCAACAGAGCAGACAACAAGCAAATGTTATTAGGACTGCAAATGTCCAAAATGACTTCTTTGGAAAGGAGCATAGATTAAAAACCTAATGGTTTTATTTTTTATTGTAAACAGTAAGTAAATACATAATTCTTGTTACAGAAAATGATTGAAAATTAGAGAAACAAAACTGGAAATGCTAACATTCTCATAGGCAGAGCTGTTCCTAGGGTTGGTGGTGTGCTGGGCAAAATTAATTACAACAACTCCCTCCCAATTTAAATATATACAAAGAAAACCAAATCAAAAAGGACAGCCCCTCAGCAGCAGCATTCAGGGCAGCTGACCCAGTTGCCCCCTTATGCTTGGAACAGCCCTGCCTATAGGTCTATTTTGTTCTGAACAACAAAGCCCTTTCTAGCTACATTCCCATAGACCTGGTAGTGCTACATTCCCTTAGACCTGTCTCATGACAAAGAACAATAGCACTTCTTAGAAAAGTATAAAAATATGCAATTAATAAAAGAAACAGTAAACAGGAATTGAAAATCTGACTGTTTATTGGAACTGTAAAGAATAAATTTCATAAGCTTATAACATAACAAAAACAAACAGATACATCACAATTAGCAAGAAAGATACTCTTAGCAGTTCCCTTAAGGGGTACTAAGTAAAGAAAATCACTCTTAAGATCATATATATATTCTAGTTTGCCTTTTGTAAAGAGGTTTTAATCAAAGCTGTTTTGAAAGCTGTAATGCTGTTTGTTGAAACAGGATTGTTTAGCAACATATCCAATGGTTTAGTCTTTTTGTCAGATTTCATGTTGGTAGTAATACATCCCAATGATGCTGTCAACCAGCCCAAGAACTAAGAATAATAGCTTGACAATGCTCAGGATACACCTACAACCCTCGATTTATTCTTCAATTTCCTTCTCCTTAATTAACTTCACTCCAAGAAAAGCAAGAAAGTTTTACCAAATATAGATTTCGACAAGCATTGCTAGCTGCAAATCTAGTTATATTGATTCATGGTATTTGCTTTTTTCTGAATCTAAGTGTAAAATCAGAAGAAAACACCATCAAATTGTGAAGACCACAACAACAAAAAATCTAAAATACTAATATTATTCCCGAAAGTGCTTCACATTTCTTTACCGCATACCCCCTCCCCTCCTATTGATGAAATACATAGCCAAAACTATATATTCCTCGTGTGTTTTTCACTTTTTTCTCATTGGCAAAGAAGTAATATAATGGAAATCAAGCAACAGAAGAATCCCTTTGGTGCCATTACTGCAATTTTTATATTAATATGGTTTATGCACCCAGGCTACCTATAAAATAAAGCATCATATAAGCACAGCACAATCATTACGTAAGCAAAGCATGGTATATGCACAGCAGAGAATTAAGCACAAGCATAGCAGAATGCGATATCTTCCTTCTTTTGTCATTTAAGCTGCCTGCACTTCCTCTTACATTAACACTCAACACTCACTCCAACTCATCCACTTTGAGCAGGCTTGCACACTTTTATAACTACCTTCAGATTGGTACATGTAAGAAGGTGCTAGGCTTGCTTCATACATATTCATTAACTAGTTCACTTCTTCTTCCTCCCATACTGTCACTATTTACAGATTGAGCCTTTTAGGTGGGTTGACAGCTCTTACAGACCTGGTTTGGATTGGTTGATGTAAACTGACAGTGGTGGTACTGGAGCTGGTACTAGGCCTCACCACCATATGCTTATCTGGCATCCCAGAACCTCCAGTGGGTTTTACCTCCACATGCAGTGCAGCTGGTAGCAATGGTGTGAAAGGTAAGGGTGGGCTGTAACATTTTTTCTGTGACTCTGCTGGAGATGTGTAATCTCTGACAGTGAGTATATTGGGCAATTGCTGGTTTGGCAAAACTGATGCAGCCCTTCTTTGTTGATATTCAGGACAGCATTGTGGAAGGTCTGATAGGTGCTTCCTGTTCCTTCTTATCACCAACCCATCCTCTGTTTCCATAATATATGATTGCAGCAGCTCTGAACAGGCAATGATGGTTGCTGGACTCCAGATGCTTTGTGCAGATGCTGGAACATGTACTGAATCATCTACTGAAAGTGGAGACGGGTTTAGCTGATCTGTCATAGTGAGACTTCTACTGCTGCTTCCTCTCTTCACACAAGTTCAGAAATTCCTTTTCTGAGACTAATTTCTTTTGTTGATGTTTGGTTGTGCGTGGTAGGATTGTTTGTAGCTGGTGGCTCATCAGGAGTTGAGCTGGTGCAGCTAGGCCATCTACAGGAGTGTTCCTGTACTCTAAGAGTCCTTGGTAGGGGTTGTCATCATTTTTGGATGGCTTGATCATCAGGCTCTTGGCTGTCTGTGCTGATTTCTTGATTAGTCTGTTGGATTGCAGATAGATTGAACTTGATTTGAGGTGCCTGAATCCCCATGCCTTTGCAAATCCCAGGAACTATGTTGAGGAATCCTGTCTGCCATTATCAGATATGAATACCACTGACATTCCATACTGAGCAAAAAGGGTTTTCAGTTTGGTAAACACTGCCTTTGACATGAGGGTACTCAGTTTATCAACTTCGAAAAATTGACTGTGATAATCTGTAGTGATAAAAAAATCAGTTCCATTTCACTTGAAGTGATTAGATGCAACCTTTTGCTATGTCAGAGGTGGGACAGAATGGTTAATCAAGGCCTCTTTTTGTCTATAAGGCATGTTTTTGGCAAAAGTTCTGCAGTTCCAGACATACTGCTTAATGTCTCCATTCATACTTTGGCAGGAGACAAGCATGCATGCCCATTGCTTGGTTGTATCCACTCCAAGGTGGGCAGCATGTAGTTGCGTCAGGATCTCAGGTTTTAAAGCTTGGGGCATCACAAGTCTCTCCTTTAAAGATGATGCCATTTGCTGTAGTGTTTATGCTGGATGCTCCAAAACATGACAATATTTGACTGGCACCTTTTCCTGCAGCTTGGCCATCCATTTTCTTTAGCCTTGAGGAATCCTTCTGTTAGGGGTCTTTATTGTTTTCATCCTTGATTGCTTCTAACTTAATATCACTCACAGGTAAGTGTTTGCAGATTTGGTGCCAAACTGATGCTAGATTGGTAGCTTGTGATGGGAGCAGATCATGAGTCAACAATATAGAATTTATGCATTGCAGTAGTGCCGGTTTTGTGGCTACATTTTAGGTGACAGGTTCCAAGAACTGGTATCTTGGCACCACAGTAGCTAGTGAGTCTTTGGTTAGTTGACTAGAGTTTGGGTTTTGGGTTGAGCTGATCAAAGACTGATGTGGGAATGATATTAGCTTGAGCCCCTGTATCCAGTTTGAAGCCAACTGGAAGCTGATTGTTTATTATGAGAGTAACAAGTTGCTCCTGTTTGCTCGTTTTCTTCATCAATTGCACTCACAGTCTTGCTTCAACAGACTTTAGCAAAATGATTTGGCTTCCTACACTGTGAGCACTTTTTACCTTTTGCTGGGCAAACATGTTTTGGTGAGTATGCTGCACCACAAAAGTAGCATTCTTCACTTTTTAGAACGTTACTTGCCAACTCTCTCTGACTTCGAAAGTTATATTGAGGTGAACTGCGTGTAACTGTATCTATTTCCTTCTTAAGTGGTATGGAGTTGCTTTGACAAAATTATTTTAATTGAGCCTGGGTCAGCTCGTGGGTTCTTCATCTTGCAACAGCATTTTTTAGTGTCAATGAGTCACCTTTAGCCAGTAGTGTCTCCCTGGCTGCCTGGTTTTTGATTCCACTGATAATTCTATCCCAAATCATCTCATCCTGTTCCTTATACATACATGGTTTAGCTAATGTCTAAGTCTGTAATGTACTTTTTGACACTTTTACCTTCCAACTGGTCCTGTTTTTGGAAGAGGAACCTTGCAAAGACATTATTTTCCTTTGGACTGGCGCATTTCCAGAAGTGTTCTTGGAGAGGTTCTGTTTTGTGAGCTTTGCCATCCTTAAGCTCAAAGTTATTGAATATTTCTCTGCCATTTTCCCCAGTCAAGATCAGAAGATAAGCGCACATGGAATTCTTAGTTTTATCTGCTAGGGGTCCTATGAACATCAGCTGGACATGCTGTTTGAAGCAACTCCATTCTTCAGCAAGGGAGCCAGCATCCCAGTTTATGGTTGGTTGCTGGACCTCCATGGTGATTTATGGATCCTACTTTTGACACCATGCTATGTTTATATTAATAAGGTTTATTGACCCAGGCTAATTATAAACTAAACAAGGTATAAGCACAGCTCAAGCATTCCGTACGCAAAGCATGGTATAGGCAAAGCAGGAAATAAAGAAGTAACAGAACAGAAATCAAGCAACAGAAAAAACCCTTTGAAGCCATTACTACCAGAAGTCTTGATTGTTCAGTTGTGGTGTATTGAGGTTTGAAAATATGTATGCTAGGTTATGTGTTTCTGTGAAAGCTCCTACCCACAATGATTGTTATATCTAAAAAACTTAAGTACCAGTTTGAAAGAAATCTGTCAGAGTGGGGTGACCCCCCCCCCCCTCCAAAAAAAGAAGGAAAAAATGTATTGATTGATTTATATGAAAAAAAATATTTTCATTTACATTTTTAGATTTGTGTTGGGTAGATATTAAAGAAAAGCTACCAAAGGGATGGATGAGTAACAAAAATTGAATTATGCAGGAATTCTTTTCCTTCTGATTACCGCAGCTGATATGATATGATATCATATTTTGTTTTAATATGAAAATGAATGTTCATTGAAAATCTTTTAATAAATTATCTCTTTCATGTCAAATCCTCTATGTCTCTCTATTGAAAGTCTGTTCACCTATTTGAGAAACATTGGCGAACCTGGGGTGAAGTATGTACTTTTGAAATACAAATCTCTTGAGTCTTAAAGTTAAAATGACAATTTTTATTATTACTGATTGACTGTCCTCTCGACTTTTGAACCCCCTTATCATTTATTTATTTTTGAGATGGAGGTCTAAGTGTCCACATTAAATACAAAGCTGGTGTCGATTGTAAAAAATAAATACCTAAGATGTCTCTTTAAATTAAGATGTCAGTAGCAGTACATTGATATTATTGCTGTTATGACTATTATAATAAAGAAAATGATTTCAATAGTTATGATAAATGTCGGGGGTCTATATTTACTCATAGCCTTTTTTCTAAACCAAAATTTGAGGTTGACTTGACTCCTCAACACCTCACTAAGCTATCTCTTTGATGTTTCTAGGATCACCTTTTCCAGATGAATTGGGCAAAGGGAAAAATAAATAAAAAGAAAACATCTAAAAGGTAAATAGGTCTTTACTGTAAAAGTACTTAAAACAGAAAGAATTTACTGCAAGTAATAACACTACTTGTCGTGTTATTGCTAAAGTGTGTATAATATATGATTAAAATATGTGACGTTTTCAAATATAAGTGGTAGGTGGCATAGATCATTCACCTTTCTGAGGGCTAATTGTCAACATTAATTCAACACAAAAAAACAAAGCGCACATTGCATCCAAGTTCTTTGGTCTAGTTTATACCGTTGTAGGTTATATGCACATTCTATGAATACCTAAGCTTCAGAGATGTAGAAGCCGCCAGTCAGACATGTAGAAGCTGGTATGCAGCATTTATCAACAGCAGTAAGATTCATAACAACGTTGAATTTGTAATCCACCGAAACCATAGTGAGGCTCTAGCTGCTTTATCAAGATATCCTAGTCGCTGCAAAAGGATTACAATTGAGGTAAAGTACTTTAATTGAAATTTTTACTGGACATATAACACAGGACAATAATGGAGTAATCCCCTTTAAGGATTGGCCGAAGATCCTTTTCTCCTAAACTCTACAACTGTTTCAGGACAGAAACTCAAAACAATATGGTGTTTTACAGTATACACAGTTTTTTTGTAGTAAACCTTCTAAAAAAGGTGTTGTTTTCAAATTAAGAGGGGTGGGGAACACCCCCTCTACTAATTGAGACCACTAGCTCTAGAAGACTGCAGTCTAAAAATCAAATTCATAGGTAAACTTCCAGTTTTACACTAAAATTGGTATGGAAAATATGAAATTAACAAGAAAATTATTTAGGGTTCAAATTATTAACTCTGGTCTATTCTATACTTTGAAAAGTAAATAACTCAAGCAATTTTCTCAATTGTCATATTAACTTTGATTTATATTCATTTTTTCTAACCGCTATTTGTACACCTTTAAATAACTTTGAATACTTTTTTATGCTTCCAAATTTAGATCCTGGTCTTAAAAGCCTTAGCAAGTCATATAAGTTAATTTAAAATTTTCTCTGCCAGAAAGAGGGAAGAAGGGGTCCAACTCAAAGAGGAAAGTTTGTGGTTTACTTCAGACCACAAACATTCAGGGTGTATCAATGAGAAAAAAAATGAAAACGTAATGACAGTTTTGATACAAACACCCTTTGAAAAATCCAAATTATCCTTAAAGTACTGACCTTTTTGGATCGGTTTGTGACCAGAAATGTCAATATACCAATTTTAAGAAAAAAAAATAAAATTATGTAGCCGATTTTGAGGCTGGACCCCGACACTTGGCATGTTGCAGGCTTGCATATATTGATTCCTGTTGTAAGTACGAATCTCAAAACACAACACATTTGTTTGCTACTCTTTCCTTGGGAAAATGGAGGACTCCTTAGGGAAAACATATAAGGTTGAAGGTTCTCAATGACTTTTAATCAAAAGTGGCGTAGTGTATGGCATCTTTATAGGTTTTGCGCCACGTTTTGTTGGCGTTGAAGATTGTGATGGTGTTGTTCTTCCAACGTATTATTTTTTCTTCACTCTTATTTTTCGCTCCATCTGATTTTCGTTGTTGCTTGTCTTCTAACAGCACAACTCTTAGTTCTGCACTTCACTTTTAAAACGTTCCGATACTTGCTTTCTCGCTATCGCTTGTAATGCTGGCTGCCACTTATCGTCTAATCTTATATTTCTTTGTTCTTGCTGTGGCATATCTTTTAGGCGCATATTTCTTTGTTCTTCACTTATGTTTTTGAATCGTATTAATTATTGCTGCTGTTTATGTTCGAACCGAATTGTTCTTCACTTTTGTTTTGACTTGCTGCAATTCTTGCTGACGCAAGTATTTTGACTCTATAGTTCTTTGTTCTTCATTTTCGTTTATCATGACTTTATAGACATTTCTTCCATACTCTTTACCTTTGCCACTCATAAATATAACGTTAATCTTACGGTTTTTCTTGTCAATCATATGTATCTTGTGCTATTTTGCCTTAATCATAGACACTAAAAAAGATACAACCACTACAGAGGCAAATATGACTTATGTATGCTCTTAAAATGTGCTCATAAATATGACATTATTTACGGTTATTTTTTCCAATTGAAGGCTCTTAATGAATCTCCTCAAACTCGTGACTTATATAGATAGTTTTTTAGGCCAGTAAATCCAAGATTGTCAATTTCTCCGAAAAAATATGGAGTTGTTTTCGAGAAACATACATAAATACATATATACCCAATTATTGCTCGTTTAACAAGATAAGATATTTAGTGGTATTTTGAATAGTATCAGATATATAGTAATAATTTTGAATTTGAGAAGTTAAAAGAGAAATTTTTTTGAATGAATTTTGTTTTCAGTATAGAGCTAATTATATACTTGTTTTTAGAAGGCGTGGGGGATGTCAGTCCTGCTTTTCTTAGTTTCTGTTCGTTTTTAGTTTGACTCGGTTATTTATTGTAATTTCTTTTCATTTTTGGCTTTATTTTTTATGGTAATTTGTGTTAGGTTTACGCTTAGAAAATTATTTTACTTTATTACAGCGCTTTTTATTTTAAAAGTACCTCTTGACTTTTTTTTTGAAAAACTTCTTCTATTGAATTTTTTTTTTAAATTAACGTCTGTTCATTTTTTATTGACGTAGTCTTTTTATTGCTAAAGAACTTATTCTAAATCTTTTTGTTGTTTATTTCAAACAGTTCGTGGTAACGAAGTGTAGTAAGGAGCGACCCGGCTCCATATTGAATGAAACTCTAAAAAACAGAATTTTGATACTAAAAGACACATTAAAAGAATCGTATTTTTATGCTGATTTTAAATATATAAGTTTTGTCAAATTGAGACTTGTTCATCAAAACTTACGAGCCTGAGAAAATTTGCCTTATTTTGGAAAATAGGGGAAAACAACCCCTAAAGTAATAGAATCTTAACGAAAATCACACCATCGTATTCAGCGTATTAGAGAACCCCAATGTGGAAGTTTCAAGGTCCTATCTTCAAAAACGTGGAGCTTCGTATTTTTTGCCAGAAGACTGATCACGGGTGCGTGTTTATTTATTTATTCTTTTTTTCCAGGGATCATCGTATCGACTAAGTGGTCCTAGAATGTCGAAAAAGGGCTCATTCTAACGGAAATGAAAGTTCTAGTGCCCTTCTTAAGTGACCAAAAAATTGGAGGGCACCTAGGCCCCCTCCCATGCTCATTTTTTCCCAGAGTCAACGAATCAAAATTTTGAGATAGCCATTTTGTTCAGCATAGTCGAAAAACATAATAACTATGTCTTTGGGGATGACTTACTCCGCCACAGTCCCCGGGGGAGGGGCTGCAAGTTACAAACTTTGACCAGTGTTTAGATACAGTAATGGCTATTGGGAAGTGTACAGATTTTTTCATGGGGATTATTTTTGGTTGTGGGGGGTTGTGGGGAGGGTGCTCCGTGGGAAGATCTTTGCCTGGAGGAATATCTCATGGGGGAAAAGAGATTCAATGAAGGGGGCACAGGATTTTCTAGCATTATTATAAAAAAAACAATGAAAAAATAAATATGAAAAAGTTTTTTCAACTGAAATTGAGGAACAGCATTAAAATTTAAAACGAACAGAGATTATTACGCATATGAGGGGTTCTTTTCCTCCCAAATAGCTCGCTCTTTGTGGTAAAGTATTTTTTGTAATTTCAATTATTTATTCTACGGCCTTCTAATTCAGGGGTCATTCTTAAAGAATTGGGACAAAATTTAAGCTTTAGTGTAAAGAACGAGGTATTAACGAGGGGACACACCCCCTTTTATACAAAATAAAAATATACGAATATAGAAGTTCGTTACGTGAGTTGATTCCTAAGTTACGTATATTTTTCAGTAGTAAAAACGTTTGTTAAAAACTAAAAGTTCTAGTTGCCTTTTTAAGTA